>NW_024070204.1:69614617-69853466 GCF_014754425.2 Oryx dammah
TTCTGCTTTATTGACTATGCCAAAGCCTTTGACTGTGTGGGTCACAACAAACTGGAAAATTCTTCAAGAGATGGGAATAACAGACCACCTGACCTTCCTCCTGAGAAATCTGTATGCAGGTCCAGAAGCAACAGTTAGAACTGGACATGGAACAACAGACTGGTTCCAAATCAGGAAAGGAGTACGTCAAGGCCATATATTGTCACTCTGCTTATTTAACTTATATGCAGAGTACATCATGAGAAATGCTAGAATGGATGAAGCACAAGCTGGAATCAAGATTGCCGGGAGAAGTATCAATCACCTCAGATGTGCAGATGACACCACCCTTATGGCAGAAAGTGAAGAAGAACTAAAGAGCCTCTTGATGACAGTGAAAGAGGAGAGTGAAAACTTTGGCTTAAAACTCAACATTCAGAAAACTAAGATCATGGCATCTGGTCCCATTACTTCATGGCAAATAGATGGGAAAACAGTGGAAACAGTGAGACTTTATTTTGGGGGGCTCCAAAATCACTGCAGATGGTGAGTGTAGCCATGTAATTAAAAGACGGTTGCTTCTTGGAAGAAGAGTTATGACAAACCTAGACAGCATAGTAAAAAGCAGAGACATTGCTTTGCCAACAAAGGTCCATCTAATCAAAGCTATGGTTTTTCCAGTAGTCATGTATGGATGTGAGAGTTGGACTATAAAGAAAGCTGAGCACTGAATAATTGATGCTTTTGAACTGTGGTGTTGAAGACTCTTGAGTGTCCCTTGGACAGCAAGGAGATCCAACCAGTGCATCTTAAAGGAGATCAGTCCTGAATATTCATTGGAAGAACTGTTGCTGAGGCTGCAACTCCAATACTTTGGCCACCTGATGGGAAGAACTGACTCATTGGAAAAGACCCTGATGCTGGGAAGGATTGAAGGCAGGAGGAGAAGGGGACGGCAGAGGACAAGATGGTTGGATGGCATCACTGACTCAATGGATATGAGTTTGAGTAAACTCCGGGAGTTGGCGATGGACAGGGAGCCCTGGCCTGCTGCAGTCCATGGGGTCACAAAGAGTGGAACATGACTGAGCGACTGAACTGAACTGAATATTATGGTGCTTTTGTCTTTGGCCCCATGTTTTCCCTTTTGTTTCTTTTCCGCTCATTTTCCAGTCTGCAAAGGGAGCCCATCTCCTTTTTAGTAATGGGGAGCTTGGCTAACATGACAGAGCAGGAAGGCCGTGAACACACTTCCTGCCTGGGCACACCAAAATGACAACGTTTACAGGGCAACCGTTGATCAGAAAGACCAGACTCTGCCAGAAAAGATCTTCTACAACTAAAGATACAAAGAAGGAACCACAACAACACAGGTAGGATGGGCAGTGTTCAGGTAGACTCACAACCCATATCTGGGAAGACCGTGCACAAACAGGGAGAATAATTACAATTGCAGACATTCTCCCCAAGGAAGAAAGGGTCTGAGACCCACATTAGACTTCCCAGCCCAGAGGTCCTTGACTGGGAAGAAAAGACTGCAGAACGCTTTTGCCTTGAAGGCCAGTGGGACTTATTTCTGAGAGACCCAGTAGGATGTGGGAAACAGACTTCACTCCCAAAGGGTGCACACAAAATCTCACATGCTCTAGGACCCAGGGCAGAGGCAGTAATCTGAAAGGAGCCTGAGTCAGACTCAACTGCTGATCTTGGAGGGCCTCCTGGACAGACAGGAGGTACCTGGAGCTCACCTGGGGACATAGACACTGGAGGCAGCCATTTTGGGGAACACAGTCTACCACGTGGACACTGGTGCTGGCTGCCATTTTGGAGTCTTCCCTCTACCTCATTAGCACTGGGACCCAGTCAATACTGTGCTACCTCAAGCCAAGCAACTACCTGGGCAGAAGGCAGGCTGCCTTAGGAGCCCCTGAACCTACAGCCACACCAAGATAAACCCTGTCCACCAGAGAACCCAGAACTTGGCCCCCAAACCTGGTGTGCAGGCACTAGCCCGGGACCCCAGGGCCCAGTAGCCAGAGACCCTGGGACCCAGTTCTGCCCCCTGGTGAACAGGCATCAGCCCCAGGACCCACTGACCTCCAGCCCTGCCCACAAGCAGACTGACACAATTTTATACTAATTCTCAAAATCAGGTAGTATGTGTTGTCCAACTTTATTCTTCATTTTAAATTTCTCTGGTTGTGTCACTTCCTTGCATTTCCATATACATTTTAGAATCACATTTTAAATTTCTACAGTAAAGCCTGCTTGAATTTTCACTGAGATTGTATGGAATCCACAGGCAAATTTCAAAATTCAGGTTTTTTGCTTTAGATGTTTTGAGGCTCTCTTGTTAGGTGCCTATTTGTTAAGTGTTCTACCTCCTTGATAGATTGACACTTTTCCCATTATATAATGTCTTCTTGATATGTAAATTCACCTAATAAGGAATCTTGGGAATTTGGAGGCTAAAGCAGAAAAAAGATAAGTCCATGAAAGGCAGTAACACACAGTAAGCTTTACTGCATGGCACCTGGAGAGGACTGCCTGAGAAAGTTCCTCACAGCATAAGACTATCCAGAGGCTACAGGTCAGGGGCCACCATCCAGAAGGTGATAGCAAGGGAACTCCTGGGGAAGAAGGGAACTGCAAAGAGCTCATATGTCGATGATGTTGTTAAGCATAATAACATGGCAGCCATCTGTATGTCTTCCTTAGGAAAATGTCTGTTCAGGTCTTCTATTTTTTAATCAGATTGCTTATTTTTTTGTCATTGTATGATTTCTTTATATGTTTTGGATGTCAGTGCCTTATCAGACATATGATTTGCAAATATTTTCTCCCCTTCAGTAGATTGCCTTTTCATTTTGTTGATGGTTACATTTGCTGTGTAGAAGTTTTTTAATGTAATATAGTTCCACTTGCTTATTTTTGCTTTTTTAGGATCTATTGAGATGATCATATAATTTTCATCCATTTCATTAATGTGGTATAGTACACTGACTGATTTGTAGATGCTGATCCATCCTTCCATCCCTGGAATAAATCCAACTTAATCATCTTATATGATCCTTATAATGTATTGAATTTGACTAGTTAGTATTTTGTTGAGGATTTTTGCATCTATGTCCATCAAGATGGCTTCCCTTGTGGCTCAGTGATAAAGAATCTGCCTGCCAGTGAAGGAGATGTGGGTTTGAGCCCTGGGTCGAGAAGATCCCCTGGAAAAGGAAATGGCAACCCACTCCATTATTCTTACCTGGGAGGATTTCCCAGAGGGGAAATTCTCTTCAACAGAGGGGATTTGGCAGGCTACAGACCATAGGGTCCCAAAAGGGTCAGATACAACTTAGCAACTAAACAACAGCAACAACCATCAAGGATATTGGACTGCAATTGTCTTTATTTTTTTCAAATATGCTCTTGTCTCTTTCTCTCTCTTTTTGGGATTCCTATTATGCGTATGTTGCTATCTTTTATAGTGTCTGGTATTTTCATTCTTTTCTTTAGCCTGCTGCTACTGCTGCTGCTAAGTCGCTTCAGTTGTGTCCGACTCTGTGTGACCTCAGAGACGGCAGCCCACCAGGCTCCCCCGTCCCTGGGATTCTCCAGGCAAGAACACTGGAGTGGGTTGCCATTGCCTTCTCCAATGCATGAAAGTGAAAAGTGAAAAGTGAAAAGTGAAGTCGTTCAGTCGTGTTCAACTCCCAGCGACCCCATGGACTGTGGCCTACCAGGCTCCTCCGTCCGTGGGATTTTCCATTTTCAATAGCCTAATCTCAATTGGCCAAATTTGCTGTTGAATCTCTCTAGTTTCTCATTCATTATTATACTCTTAAACTCCAGCGGTTTTATCTGGCTCCTTTTAAGGCTTTCCTGGTAGCTCAGTGGGTAAAGAATCTGCCTGCCACTGCAGGAGACACAGGTTCAATTCCTGATTCAGAAAGATCCCCTGGAGAAAGAAATGGTAACCCACTCCAGTATTCTTGCCTGGAAATCCTCATGGACAGAGGAGTCCGGTGGGCTACAGTCCAAGGAGTCAAAGAGAGTCGGACTCAGCGACTGAACAACTTTGGCTTTCCAGATGGCGTTAGTGATAAAGAATCTGCCTGTCAATGGAAGAGACAAAAGAAATGAAGGGTCAATCCCTGGGTTGGAAAGATCCCCTGGAAGAGGGCATGGCAACCCATTCCAGGATTCGTGCCTGGAGAATCCCATGGACAGAGGAGCCTGATGGGCTGCAGTCCATAGGGCTGCCCAGAGTCACACATGACTGAAGCGACTTAGCACACACATACTTTAAATAATTTTCTCTTTGTTGGTAGTTTCTATTTGGCATTGCCGGTCCTTTAGATCTTTGTGCATGCCTTTCATTAGTTCTTTGAGCATATTTTAAATTGTTGATTTAAAGTTTTTATCTAGCAAGTCCAATGTCTGAGCTTCCTCCTGGGTGGTTACGAATTTCATTTTTCCTATGTATGGGTCATATTCTTGTCTCTTGCATGTTTTGTGATTTTTGTTGGAAGTTGATCTCTTTGACCCACTTCCTGAGTCAGGAAGATCCCTTGTAGAAGGAAGTGGCAAACCACTCGAATATTTTTGCCTGGGATATCTCATGGACAAAGAACTATACTGTGACCATGTTGAAAACCCGATTCTCCTCCCTCCCTAGTTGGTTGTTGCTCCATGTTGTAGTCATTGCTTCAACTTTTTAAATGATTTTTCTGAACTGATTTTGTAAGGTCTGTGTTCTTTGCTGTGTTTAGCTACTGAAATCTCCATTCCATTAGCTTAGTGATCACCTGGTATTTCATCGGAGATTTCCTGGAATGCCCAGATTCAGCTGATTTTTCTTAATTGTTCACTTTATTGCTGTGAATCCTTGATTTTTTTTCCCAGAATCTAAATTTGGTTCTGACTATTCTTGCCAGTTTATTATCAGATTTTGTAAAGGACAGGCTTTTGTTGTTTCCTATCCACAAATCTTCTCTGATGTCACCCACTATTTTATCTAAGAAAAATAATGGAGATTCTATCTACCTACTATCTACATCTACTAAAAGAGAGAGAAAAAAATAAACTATGATATTTAAATGGTTCCTGGTGGGAGGAGGTAAGTCACAGAAGCTAGATTTCCTTAAATAAACCTCTTGTAGATTTTACTTTGGATCCACATATTTTGTTGTTATTGTTTAGTCGCTAAAGTGAAAATGAAGTCACTCAGTCGTGTCCGACTCTTGGCGACCCCATGGACTGTAGTCTACCAGGCTCCTCCATCCATGGGATTTTCCAGGCAATAGTACTGGAGTGGGTTGCCATTTCCTTCTCCAAGGGATCTTCCCCATCCAGGGATCGAACCCAGGTCTCCTGCATTGCAGACAGACACTTTACTCTGAGCCATCAGGGAAGTCCATTAGTCACTAAGTCGTATCCAGTTCTTTTGTGTTCCAGTGGACTGTTGCCCACCAGGAACCTGTCCATGGAATTTCCCAGGCAAGAATACTGGAATGGGTTGCCATGCCCTCCTCCAGGGGATCTTCCTGAAGCAGGGATCAAAGCCACATCTCTTATGTTTTCTGCATTTGCAGGCAGGTTCTTTATGACTAGCACCACCTGGGAAGCCAGAGTTGTTGTTGTTCAGTTACTAAGTTGTATCCAACTCTTTGTGACCCCATGGACTGTAGCCCTCTAGGCTCCTCTGTCTTTTGCATTGGCGGGTAGGTTATTTATCAGAGTCTCCAAGGAAGCCCCCACATATTTTAAATAAATATAAAAAAAATTAAAGGATTACCTGAACAAACCATTCTTTGAGTCATAAACTTGCTAAAGTGTAACGTTTATGTGGATAAGTTTAGATTTCAACACAAGCAGTTTAATAACAGATGCTACAATAGTAACTATTATGCTAAACCAGGTAAATATTGAGAGACATAACACAGGCAAATTACCTAGCAAATCAATAAACATTAGCACCCTTCCACCACTACCTTCAAAAGCAGAGACATTACTTTGCCGACTAAGGTCCGTCTAGTCAAGGCTATGGTTTTTCCTGTGGTCATGTATGGATGTGAGAGTTGGACTGTGAAGAAGGCTGAGCGCCAAAGAATTGATGCTTTTGAACTGTGGTGTTGGAGAAGACTCTTGAGAGTCCCTTGGACTAAAAGGAGATCCAACCAGTCCATTCTGAAGGAGATCAGCCCTGGGATTTCTTTGGAAGGAATGATGCTAAAGCTGAAACTCCAGTACTTTGGCCACCTCATGCGAAGAGTTGACTTATTGGAAAAGACTCTGATGCTGGGAGGGATTGGGGGCAGGAGGAGAAAGGGACGACCGAGGATGAGATGGCTGGATGGCATCATGGACTCGATGGCCATGAGTCTGAGTGAGCTCCGGGAGATGGTGATGAACAGGGAGGCCTGGCGTGCTGTGATTCATGGGGTCGCAGAGTTGGACACGACTGAGCGACTGAACTGAACTGAACCACTACCTTAGGAGCTTCCCTGGTGGAGCTAGTCGTAAAGAACACATCTGCCAATGCAGGAGAGAGAAGCAGGTTTGATCCCTGGGTCAGGAAGATCCCCTGAAAGAGGGCATGGCAACCCACTCCAGTATTCTTGCCTGGAGAATCCCATGGACAGAGCCTGGTGGGCTAGTCCATAGCGTGGCAGAATCAGGCACTACTGAAGCAACTTAGCATGCATGCATACACCGATACTTTACTCGAGGCAAGAAAGCATAATTACTTTGTCACCTTTGTTCTAGGCCCATACACAGGGCTTATTATGTCTAATCAGTGAAAACAATAAATCAAGGCTATGATTATAAACATCTGACCCTCAAGCTACCTTTGACTAATGATGAGGGAAAAAGTGCCTATTATTAGTAGTTATCGTAGTTTCACATTTTCTATATAAAAATGAAGGTTTGGAAAACATTATTTTCGATCATGTAAACATACACGAACACTTCCCTTGACTCCAACTTGGACACCCCATAGGGACCTGAATAAGGGTGTTCATCAAAATTGAAATACCTTCCACCCCTATTTTGTTACCAGCACAACTAATCCACATGTAGCAGATATATTCCCTTCTCTCAGAGAAGCACATCCTATTTTGCCAGCAACTAACTCTTCAATACTTTGCTTCTTGAAATAATATCACAACTCCAACCACCACTCTGCATTTCCACTGTTCACACTTGTATTTCCTACCTGGTCTACTGAATGGCCAAACTAGCTTTTTTCAGCCTCCATTCTTATCTTTTTCTAAATTCATTTTCCATTATGCCCCTAGCGTATTTTTACAATAATTTTTAAATTGAGCATTCAACCCTTTAAATTTGTTCAGTAATTGCTTTGCTTCTATCGATTATTCAGTTTTCTCATTATTTAGTGTGCCAACTTTTCAGAACATTTTCCTAAAAGACTCAAGACTCAGCAGAATTGGATAAGGTTCTCTTGTCATCTCTATTTTTCAACCTTCAAACACACTTGCTCATTATGTTTATAAATCTTTGTTTGTAAAACAGATTCCCTAACTTGCACTCTTCATGGTTTTGCTCCTAGCCATCTCTTCAGATTCTGTTTACTGTTACAGTTTTCTTCACAAGCCCTATACACCCAGCCATTTCAGTCTTCAGTTTGCTGAATTAAAGATGTTGTTTCATACATTTATTGGTTGAACAGCTATTTCTTCCACTTGTAATGCTATTCTCTGTGGCTTAGGAAACCTCTGAAGCAATCTTAGTTTAGAAAGGATGAAAACTAAAAAAGCCCTAAGTCAGTTTGTTGTTTTCCTTCTTGGTTCCTATAGCACTCTATACACACTTATACAACATCTACAACTCTTGTGTCATTATTTACCAACACTTGTAACCTTTGAATGTCAAAGAATTGATGGTTTTGAACTATGGTGTTGGAGAAGACTCTTGAGAGTCCCTTGGACTGCAAGGAGATCCAAGCAGTCCATCCTAAAGGAAATCAGTCCTGAATGTTCATTGGAAGGACTGATGCTGAAGCTGAAACTCCAATACTTTGGCCACCAGATGTGAAGAGCTGACTCATTTGAAAAGACCCTGATGCTGGGAAAGATTGAGGGCAGAAGGGGACGACAGAGGATGAGATGGTTGTATGGCATCACTGACTCAATGGACATGGGTTTGGGTGGGCTCTAGGAGTTGGTGATGGACAGGGAGGCCTGGCATGCTATGGTTCATGGGGTCGCAGAGTTGGACACGACTGAGCAACTTAACTAAACTGTGACTTTGGACAAATAACCTCTCTGATACCTTGATTTCCTCATCTGTAAAATGAGCACAGTAGGGTATAATATCTAGCTCACAGAGATGTTAGAAAGGTTAAATGTGGTAATATGTGAAAGGGTTTAAACAGGTGCTTGGCACATTAGATATATTCAAATGTTAGATATAACTATGATGACTAGTAATACCACCAACTACCACTATTCATCTATATGGGTCTATTAAACTGTGAGCTCTGAAGGCTTATTCTTGTACCACTAGCACCTAATTCTTGACAAACTGTGTTGGAAGGAACTGATCTATATTCTATAATATGCAAGGAATATGGTAGTCATTCATTACCATCCTCAGGTTAAAATCATTTGTTTTCTAGTGCCTTCAGCTACTTTTTATAAGAAATATTTAATATGAAACTTGTAGCTTCTTTATACTTTTTGTGACAAATTAAAATTAGTTTATTATTCGATTTATTTAGAAGGGAGAGGCAATTTTCTTTTTATCTAATATATTTCAATGCGACCCCATGGACTGTAGCCTACCAGGCTCCTCAGTCCATGGGATTTTCCAGGCATGAATACTGGAGTGGATTGCCATTTCCTTCTCCAGGGGATCTTCCCAACCCAAGGATTGAACCCGGGTATCCCGCATTGTAGGCAGACGCTTTACTGTCTGAGCTACCAGGGAAGCAAACAATATATTTCAATAGACTTATCTAATTAACCCAACGTGATGGTTAAGGATGTGTCAATTTGGTTGAGCTATGAGGCCTAGAAATGTTGTTAAACACCATTCTAGATGTTTCTGTGTGTGCTTTTGGATGAGATTAACACTTAAATCTGTGGCCTTGGAGTAAAGCAGATTTCCCTCTGGAATGTGGGTGGGCCTATGCATGTAATTAGTTGAAGCCCTGGATTAAAAAAAAAAAAAAAAAAAAGGCTAACCTCCCCTGAAAAAGGGGAACTTTTGCAGCAGACAGCTTTTGGACTTAACTGTGACATCAGCTCTTCTTCTTTGGGTCTACTGCCTGAGAGGCCACTGTGTAGGTTCTGGACTTGCCAGCCTCCTTATTTGCAAAACACAATTCCTTAAAATAAATCTCTCTTCTCTCAACTAATACACCACCGAATGTATACATGAAATTAAGTTACAGACCAGGCTATAATCACTTACAGGGAAAAAGTCTTTATTTGGAAGATTTAGAATTGAAAATGTATATTATGTCTGTGTGCATATATATATATAAATATATACAAAAATTATATGTACCAGGGAATTAAGAATCTCTGGTTTCATTTTTCTTCTTTTATTCTTTTTGATAACACACTATAATCTATGCAGAATAAAAAAACAAAAAGGAGATAAATTGTAGCAGCTTTATTTTAAATTGCAAAATTGTATTTTTCATGTAATCGAAATAAAACTTAAATCATGTAAATGAATACAAAGATGAACATATATGCTTTAAACACTGACAAAATCTAGTTACAATATATTTTTCAACAAAGTTTTCTATTTTCACAACACAGTGAAAAACTACGTTCATAAAAATGTATATAGGAAAATATAATAATATGTTCCCTTTTCAAGTATATATGGCTCTGAAGGTACTTTAATAATCTATATACAATGCACCCAATAGATTTATAATAACACTTTCCTTCAGTTAATAGTCTATTCAATGTGATTCACAGTTCATCACTTAAGGAACTCTCCTGGTTAGAATCACAATGACATTTTGAATGTTTGGTCAAAGCATGAAAATACCAGTTCCTGGCACAATGAGTAGAAGGAAAATAGGCTGCAAGAAGATATCCTCAGATAAAGACAATCTTTAAGCTTCAGAGCAATCTTTGGGGCAAGTGGTACCTTATTCTGATGAAGGAAAAGTCTTTACTGCTGAGGGCACTGGGTCTCTGGAGTTGACTTGGAGGATACATATACAATAGGGTGTGATTTCTTACAAGCTGCTTTTTCCAGTTTGCTTGCAGTTTCTTTCCCTTGTTTAACTTCTCTTTGAAGCCTTGATTCAGCAGCTAACCTACAGGCATTAAAGCATCCACTCTGAATTCAAATGTGGTCAGGAAAAATTAAAGAAGAAACAATCCTATAGTATAACGGATCTCTTAATAAGACACGGTGATTTTTTTTAAGGTATTTAAGAAGAAAAATTACACTTGACTCCAATACAATTAAAAAAAACTAAATCACTGCCTCACTAAAAACATTTTCTATCAATAGGCTTAATTTTTCAAATGTCTAAAGAAATAAATCTCTTTAAGGCTGATAAAAAGTCATGGCAAAGTCTAAAATAAAGAATTAAAATATAATGATACCCTGCATGCGAGGTCAGGGGCAGCTGGGAGGAGCCACCCCATGCCCGAGGCTAGGAGTGGTGGCTGGGAGGAACAACCCCACGCCCAAGGAGCTGTGGCTGTGTGGGCGCAGGAGGGCCTAGAGGAGCTATCCCAGGTTGAAAAATCAGGAAGGGCAGCGGTGAGGAGATACCCTTCATCCAAGGTAAGGAGCAGTGGCTGCACTTTGCTGGACAGCCGTGAACCACGCCCAAGGTAAGAGAAACCCAAGTAAGATGGTAGGTGTTGCAAGAGGGCATCAGAGGGCAGACACACTGAAACCATACTCACGGAAAACTAGTCAATCTAATCACACTAGGACCACAGCCTTGTCTAACTCAATGAAACTAAGCCATGCCCGTGGGGCAACCCAAGACAGGTGGGTCATGGTGGAGAGGTCTGACAGAATGTGGTCCACTGGAGAAGGGAATGACAAACCACTTCAGTATTCTTGCCTTAAAAACACCATGAACAGTATGAAAAGGCAAAATGATAGGATACTGAAAGAGGAACTCCCCAGGTCAGTAGGTGCCCAACATGCTACTGGAGATCAGTGGAGAAATAACTCCAGAAAAGAATGAAGGGATGGAGCCAAAGCAAAAACAATACCCAGTTGTGGATGTGATTTCTATTTTCTTGAAGCAAGGTCCGATGCTGTAAAGACCAATACTGCAAAGGAATCTGGAATGTCGGTCCATGAATCAAGGCAAATTGGAAGTGGTCAAACAAGAGATGGCAAGAGTGAACGTTGACATTCTAGGAATCAGCGAACTGAAATGGACTGGAATGGGTGAATTTAACTCAGATGACCATTATATCTACTACTGCGGGCAGGAATCCCTCAGAAGAAATGGAGTAGCCATCATGGTCAACAAAAGAGTCCGAAATGCAGTACTTGGATGCAATCACAGAACGACAGAATGATCTCTGTTCGTCTCCAAGGCAAACCATTCAATATCACGGTAATCCAAGTCTATGCCCCAACCAGTAACGCTGAAGAAGCTGAAGTTGAACAGTTCTATGAAGACCTACAAGACCTTTTAGAACTAACACCCAAAAAAGATGTCCTTTTCATTATAGGGGACTGGAATGCAAAAGTAGGAAGTCAAGAAACACCTGGAGTAACAGGCAAATTTGGCGTTGGAATGTGGAGTGAAGCAGGGCAAAGACTAATAGAGTTTTGCCAAGAGAAGGCACTGGTCATAGCAAAAACCCTTTTCCAACACTAGAGAAGAATCTACACATGGACATCACCAGATGGTCAACACAGAAATCAGACTGATTATATTCTTTGCAGCCAAAGATGGAGAAGCTCTATACATTCAACAAAAACAAGACCAGGAGATGACTGTGGCTCAGATCACGAACTTCTTATTGCCAAATTCAGACTTAAATTGAACAAAGTAGGGAAAACCGCTAGACCATTCAGGTATGACCTAAATCAAATCCCTTATGATTATACAGTGGAAGTGAGAAATAGATTTAAGGGCTTAGGTTTGATTGATAGACTGCCAGATGAACTATGGAATGAGGTTCATGACATTGTACAGGAGACAGGGATCAAGACCATCCTCATGGAAAAGAAATGCAAAAAAGCAAAATGGCTGTCTGGGGAGGCCTTACAAATAGCTGAGAAGAGAAGAGAAGCAAAAAGCAAAGGAGAAAAGGAAAGATATAAGCATCTGAATGCAGAGTTCCAGAGGATAGCAAGAAGAGATAAAAAAGCCTTCTTCGGCGATCAATGCAAAGAAATAGAGGAAAAGAACAGAATGGGAAAGACTAGAGATCTCTTCAAGAAAATTAGAGATACCAAGGGAACACTTCATGCAAAGATGGGCTCCATAAAGGACAGAAATGGTATGGACCTAACAGAAGCAGAAGATATTAAGAAGAGGTGGCAAGAATACACAGAAGAACTGTACGAAAAAGATCTTCACGACCAAGATAATCATGATGGTGTGATCACTCATCTAGAGCCAGACATCCTGGAATGTGAAGTCAAGTGGGCCTTAGAAAGCATCACTACGAACAAAGCTAGTAGAAGTGATGGAATTCCAGTTGAGCTGTTTCAAATCCTGAAAGATGATGCTGTGAAAGTGCTGCACTCAATATGCCAGCAAATTTGGAAAACTCAGCAGCAGCCACAGGACTGGAAAAGGTCAGTTTTCATTCCAATCCCAAAGAAAGGCAATGCCAAAGAATGCTCAAACTACCGCACAATTGCATTCATCTCACGTGCTAGTAAAGTAATGCTCAAAATTCTCCAAGCCAGGCTTCAGCAATACGTGAACCGTGAGCTGGTTTTAGAAAAGGCAGAGGAACCAGAGATCAAATTGCCAACATCTGCTGGATCATGGAAAAAGCAAGAGTTCCAGAAAAACATCTATTTCTGCTTTATTGACTATGCCAAAGCCTCTGACTGTGGGGATCACAATAAATTGTGGAAAATTCTGAAAGAGGTGGAAATACCAGACCACCTGACCTGCCTCTTGAGAAATCTGTATGCAGGTCAGGAAGCAAGAATTAGAACTGGACATGGAACAACAGACTGTTTTCAAATAGGAAAAGGAGTACATCAAGGCTGTATATTGTCACCCTGCTTATTTAACTTATATGCAGAGTACATCATGAGAAACACTGGACTGGAAGAAACAAGCTGGAATCAAGATTGCCGGGAGAAATATCAATAACCTCAGATATGCAGATGACACCACTCTTATGGCAGAAAGTGAAGAGGAACTAAAAAGCCTCTTGATGAAAGTGGAGAGTGAAAAAGTTGGCTTAAAGCTCAACATTCAGAAAACAAAGATTATGGCATCCGGTCCCATCACTTCATGGGAAACAGGTGGGGAAACAGTGTCAGACTTTATTTTGGGGGCTCCAAAATCACTGCAAATGGTGACTGCAGCCATCAAATTAAAAGACGCTTACTCCTTGGGAGAAAAGTTATGACCAACCTAGATAGCATATTCAAAAGCAGAGACATTACTTTGCCAACTAAGGTCCGTCTAGTCAAGGCTATGGTTTTTCCTGTGGTCATGTATGGATGTGAGAGTTGGACTGTGAAGAAGGCTGAGGGCCAAAGAATTGATGGTTTTGAACTGTGGTGTTGGAGAAGACTCTTGAGAGTCCCCTGGACTGCAAGCAGATCCAACCAGTCCATTCTGAAGATCAGCCCTGGGATTTCTTTGGAAGGAATTAAAGCTGAAGCTCCAGTACTCTGGCCACCTCATGCGAAGAGTTGACTCATTGGAAAAGACTCTGATGCTGGGAGGGATTGGGGGCTAGAGGAGAAGGGGACGACAGAGGATGAGATGGCTGGATGGGATCACTGACTCAATGGACGTGAGTCTGAGTGAACTCTGGGAGTTGGTGATGGACAGGGAGGCCTGGCGTGCTGCAATTCACGGGGTTGCAAAGAGTCGGACACGTCTGAGCGACTTAACTGAACTGATCATGATAAACATATCTAATAAAAAATGTTTAATGCTGCTGCTGCTAAGTCGCTTCAGTCGTTTCCAACTCTGTGTGACGCCAGAGACAGCAGCCCACCAGGCTCCCCCATCCCTGGGATTCTCCAGGCAGGAACACTGGAGTGGGTTGCCATTTCCTTCTCCAATGTATGAAAGTGAAAAGTGAAAGGGAAGTCGCTCAGTCGTGTCTGACTCTTCGCGACCCCATGGACTGCAGCCTACCAGGTTCCTCCGTCCATGGGATCTTCCAGGCAAGAGTACTGGGGTGGGGTGCCATCGCCTTCTCCAGTTTAATGCTAGAGCACTATATTAATGTTAACATGACTCAACAAAAGGCAAACGCAAGATAAAAATTAACAAGGAATCCTCGGCTGCATGAATAGATCTAAATATCCCATTAAAAAACTCAAATTTCAACTAGCAAAAGAATAGTTTAAGAAAAAAATAAACAATGAAGAAATATTTTAAAGGGCCTATACAGATATTTTATTATAGCAAGAGCATCAATTAAATTTATAAAGCATGCCAACAGTGAATCTCCTAACAGAAGCCATGTTTGTCACTATATTATCATAGGATTGTGTGTCTAAATTAATCATGCAGAGGGCAAAAGGCTGGAAACATCTCAAGTTAGCAGATGGACTCACACACACAAACGTTTTGTTATTTTGTTTTTGTTTAAACAAGAGAAAAAAATTTCAATGTGCTATTTGAGTCAAACAATTAGCTGAACATTTGCTTGAATAATTTTTATTAAGCAAAAGAAAGCAGAAGAAGAAATGAAGACAACATAGAGAGTAAGATTTGCACTGATCAATTCTGGAAATTCACCTCCAGAAATATACAATGGTCAAGCACACATGCACAATGAATCACATATACACAACAAGCATAACTTGTTGAATTCAATTCACAATTAGTTGAAAACATGTGTGTGTCAGATAGCATTTATTTACAGGTACCTTTTTCCTTGAGAATATTCTGCTTTTAGTTCAAGTGACTTATAGGTTATAATGCTATTACATAAAAATTCAAGAAATGGAGTAATCATTACTCCAATTAACAATAAAAGCTGCAATATTACTGAAATGCTTTCATTGTTAAATACTACATTTAGTAAAATATAAAATGTCTTATTTGTATGTCTCCATTAAGACTGATATAGTACCTTAAAGATATAGTAGCACCTTAAAGATCTCCTTTCATAGCAGACAATCCCAGCTAACTATTTTCATACCAATATGCTTAATTTTTAAAATGTCTATTTATTTTAATTCCACTATCATTCCACTGCATAAAGACATCCTTCATCTTTTATCATCCTTTTTTACCTTCTCCATTTTCCTCATTCACTTCTTTTTTGCCCACACTTGGTCCTGCTACACACATCAAGAATGTGTTTTTATACCACCCTAACCTCAGTCACTGTACCTACCTTTCCCTTCCACTCACTTTCTCTTACCTTCTTTCTGGCCTCTATTATTGTAATTTTTTTTTTTTTTAATGTTAATTCCTACAGACATGTATGTCTGACACCTTCTCTTTTAGTCACAAACTCAATTATGCAGAAACTAGAGACTTTGAAGTTTGGGTGTAAATTGAAAACGAGTTACCTTTGATATTTAAAAATGTCAGAATAGGTATTAAAGCACATGCTTGAAGGCTTAGAATAAACAATTTCAAAAGCCATAAAAAAAATTCACCTAACAGTTTTTTGGAAGGCTGAAATTTCTTAATACTAATTGGAAAGCCCTTTTAGGAGGTAAGGTAATTTTTCTTTCAGGTCACTCCTGAACCAGGAAAAAAATAACTACATTTATTCAAAACAACAAAACATTCAGAGATGTACTTGACTCGTGACACAGAAAAGTGTTACTGTTTAAAATAATTCCCTTATTCAGGAGTCTTTTCCCCTGGTAATCATCTTAGTCTTTCTTAAAGTTTTAGAAAATTGGAAGGTACGTAGATGAAACTGGGGAATTATACTGCATACAATACTAAGAAAATAGATTAAGAAACAGATAGCACAGTTCATGCAGCGATAGAGGCGAGATGGAGAGGGCTGCTCACTGCCTTGAAGGAAAGACACTGACCTGGGAGAGTTAGGGGTGTTTCCACTTCTTTCACTTAAGGCTTCGGAGTCAGCTGGAACTCCTGTAAGTTTCACACACTTCTTTTCCTTTCTTGGCTGAACATCCATGGGCAGATTTTTGTAAGGAGAGAGAATGACTCCTGATGTGTTTACAGAAACTGTCTTTTCTAGCTGCAAGTTGTTATCTTCCAAACCGTTAGAATAGGATTGTGCCTCCTCTTTCTGTGGTGATAATCTATAAACTTCTTTCCCATCATCACTGGTGGCACATAAACCATTAGGAGCGGTTATATCCACAGGCAGGACCTCACGTCTCTTTTTGAGTACAGGCACTTCAATTTTCTCTGAGAATAAAAACAGTTTAAAAATGTATCTAGTCAGTATATCAAAGATACAATCAACATAAGGTAGAACTAGCTATAAATATATTTATTTTCCTTTGTTTTCCACTCCTGTTTCTTTAAAAACTATTCATCTCCTTACTGAAATACACTGTCTTTAATTCTTTCTTTTTTATGGATTCCATTAACTATATCTTTGCAAGGTTATTTGGCTATAAATTTTCCTTGGGACCTCAATATATTTGACCATAGGAATGAACACTTAAATGTTCTCTTCTAGGCATACAAAAAAGATCTTCATGACCCAGATAATCACAATGGTGTGATCACTTACCTAGAGCCAGACAACCTGGAATGCGAAGTCAAGTGGGCCTTAAGAAGCATCACTATGAATAAAGATAGTGGAGGTGATGGAATTCCAGTTGAGCTATTTCGAATCCTAAAAGATGATGCTGTGAAGTGCAGCACTCAATATGCCAGCAAATTTGGAAAACTCAGCAGTGGCCACAGGACTGGAAAAGGTCAGTTTTCATTCCAATCCCAAAGAAAGGCAATACCAAAGAATGCTCAAACTACGACACAATTGCACTCATCTCACATGCTAGCAAAGTAATGCTCAAAATTCTCCAAGCCAGGCTTCAATAGTACATGAACTATGAACTTCCAGATGTTCAAGCTGGATTTAGAAAAGGCAGACAAACCAGAGATCAAATTGCCAACATTCACTGGATCATCAAAAAAGCAAGAGAGCTCCAGAAAAATATCTACTTCTGCTTTATTGACTATGCCAAGGCCTTTGACTGCGTGGATCACAACAAACTATGGAAAATTCTTAAAGACATGGGAATACCTGACCACCTGACCTGCCTCTTGAGGAATCTGTGTGCAGGTCAAGAAGCAACAGTTAGAAGTGGACATAGAACAACAGACTGGTTCCAAATAGGAAAAGGAGTATGACAAGGCTGTATATTGTCACCCTGCTTATTTAACGTATATGCTGAGTACATCATAAGAAATGCTGGGCTGGATGAAGCACAAGCTGGAATCAAGATTGCGGGGAGAAATATCAATAACCTCAGATATAGAGATGACACCACCCTTATGGCAGAAAGTGAGAACTAAAGAGCCTCTTGATGACAGTGAAAGAGGAGAGTGAAAACACTGGTTTAAAACCCAACATTCAGAAAACTAAGATCATGGCATCTGGTCCCATTACTTCATGGCAGATAGATGGGGAAACAGTGGAAACAATGTCAGACTTTGGGCTCCAAAATTACTGCAGATGGTGACTGCAGCCATGAAATTAAAAGATGCTTGCTCCTTGGAAGAAAAGCTATGACAAACCTAGACAACTTATTAAAAAAAAAGCAGAGACATTACTTTGCCAGCAAAGGTCTATCTAGTCAAAGCTACGGTTTTTCCAGTAGTCATGTATGGATGTGAGAGCTGGACTATAAAGAAAGCTGAGCGCTGAAGAACTGATGCATTTCAACTGTGGTATTGGAGAAGACTCTTGAGAGTCCCTTGGACAGCAAGGAGATCCAACCAGTCCATTCTAAAGGAAATCAGTCCTGAATATTTATTGGAAGGACTGATGCTGAAGCTGAAACTCCAATACTGTGGCCACTTGATGTGAAGAACTGACTCATCGGAAAAGACCCTGAGGCGGGAAAGACTGAAGGCGGGAGAAGGGGACGACAGGGAATGAGACAGTCAGGTGGCATCACCGACTCAAGGGACAGGAGTTTGAGTCGACTCCACTAGTTGGTGATGGACAGGGAGGCCTGGTATGCTGTAGTCCATGGGGTTGCAAAGAGCTGGACACGACTTAGCGACTGAACTGACTGACTGAACTGAAGGTTATTATAAAAGCTGCATGGGGCTTCAGCATGGAAATTAGAAAGGATATAGTGCATAAGAGTCAAGCAATCCAGGTACAAATCCTAGTGCTAACAACACTCAGCAGCTGAGTGACCTTGGAAAAGTACTTAACCTCTCTGAGCATTGTTTTCTTACTTTTTTTAAAGCTTGAATAATAATCATTTACTGATCAACTACTAAGTACAAAGCACTGTGGTAACTGCTATATGCTTTTGCACTTAATCTAAAACACGGGCTATGTTTTGTAATGTATAAAATGGAATTAAAAGCACTAATTGAGGAACAATCAGTAGTGTGTTATCGGAGAAGGCAATGGCACCCCACTCCAGTACTCTTGCCTGGAAAATCCCATGGACGGAGGAGCCTGGAAGGCTGCAGTCCATGGGGTTGCTGAGGGTCGGACACGACTGAGCGACTTCACTTTCACTTGTCACTTTCATGCACTGGAGAAGGAAATGGCAACCCACTTCAGTGTTCTTGCCTGGAGAATCCCAGGGACACGGGAGCCTGGTGGGCTGCTGTCTCTGGGGTTGCACAGAGTCGGACACGACTGAAGTGACTTAGCAGCCGTAGTGTGTTATAAAGATTAACATAACATCATTGTATCTCCTATGCAGGTCAAGATATACAGTCACAGAATAATCATTCTAATACTTTTTCTGTTTTCCAAAACTAACATGTCTTTCATTTTCAAAATCAGAATATTAATTAAGTTGCAGAAACCACAGCTGACTGTGGGGCTAGTGTTCCTACTCTACACTATTGTTTTTAAATCATTATTTTTCCTTTCTCTTGCACTGCTTCTTTGAAATCCACACCAACAATATTCACTATACTTCCTCCTGCCTGTGCTGTTTAGTTCAGCAGACCTTTGAAATTTGAAGTGGATAACTCTTAGTCAGGACAGTCTATTAACCAGAGAAGGGGAAAAAGATGAGAGAAAGAGAAACCTTTTTAAACTATAAAGAAACCTTATTATTGCTGACAATCTGCCCCCTATTGTTGAGAATCACTCCTGTCCCTGAAATAATGATGAAGAGAGTTGTAGGCATGTGAATGGTGTAGGGGCAAAAATGGCTGAAAGTCTATAACCTAGAACATGTAACAGAACTTTGTTTGGCCTAAGAACCATCACATTCTTAGACTCCATTATTTTAGGTTTTCTATGAACAATTACTATTAACTAATATAGCTCTTAAACATCAGTTGCCTCAACAAAACTGAACTCTTTGGTATTACATAAGATGCTGCAATCTTAAATGGAAAAGGCTCAAATGTTAAGGAATACTCATTTTATTCACACACATCCAGTACACAGTTCTCTTTCCTACAAATTCTGTAGCAATACATTTATTTTATTAAATATAGATACAGTCACAAATTAGTTTGTAATGAGGTTTCCATAAAGCTGTAGAAAGAAAAAAATTTGATATGATTTCTCAGAGCTTCTCATGATATAAAAGACAAAATATATGATACATTCATACCTTCAGGTTCATACTTCAGTTTTAGCTCATCTAATTTAGCTCTCAGTTTCATATTTTCACTTTGGGAAAGCTGGAGGTGCCTTTCATTTAAAAAAAGTTTCCGCTCAATATCCAGAGCCCGCTGGCTCTCAAGTAATGCTTTCATTCGCTGGATGGACAATTCACCTTTAATGCTTTCACTTTCTTTGCTACATTAATAAAAAAAAAAAAAGAGAGAGAGAGAGAACCAAGGAATATTAACATAACACACAAAATACATAGTTTTCAGTACAAACTATTTGTTTAGTTGCTAAGTTGTATCCAACTCTCTTGTAACCCCATGGACTGTAGCCTGTCAGGCTCCTCTGCCCATGGGATTCTCCAGGCAAGAACACTGGAGTACCATTTTCTTCTCCAGGCAATCTTCTCTATTCAGGGATCAAACCCACATCTCTTGCATCTCCTGCATTGGCAGGCACATTCTTTACCCCTGACCCACCTGGAAAGCCCACCAATTGTTTACTATATTATATATTTGAACTCTTAGTAAAACATATGTCCCTGGTGTTTTTTAGTAACAAAGAAACAATAAGCAAAATAAGATTTAACAATAGCAGTTTCAAATTAAAAAATCTCATGCATTTTTCAAAGGAAATGGACACAGAGGGGCATACTTTCCACATATATAAATAAACTCCTTTAAGTTTTAAATTACATGATATTTCTTCTTTAAAAAATTAGGTTATAAGAACATTTTCTAAAGTTCTTTATATTTGCTAATTTGAAAGGCTTTAAGAAAAACAAAAAACTAAAAACATTTAATTATTCATTGAAAGTATTTTTCTTCAATAACCAGTAATAATTATATCGAATAAATATCATTTGCTGCACAGAGGTATTTTTGTTGTTGTTCTTTTCTGGAACTTTCTTTTGGCAATGTAAAGACAAAACTACTACCACTTATTATAAGCAAGTGAACAGAGTCTCCATCTTTCTAAGCACCCAACACTTACTTTAAGTTGTCAAGCTTTATTTGAAGTAAATCTGTGTAATAGGTGTCATCTTCCAGAGCAACAGAGTTGGCTGAAGGCTTAGATTCCATACTTTCATATAAACTCTAAAGAAAACAACAATTCTTACTACTTAGATAATAAATTAGGTTAGCATAGGTTTATTAATGTCAGTTACCTCTGCTGCTGCTGCTAAGTTGCTTCAGTCGTGTCCGACTCTGTGCGACCCCATAGACGGCAGCCCACCAGGCTACCCCGTCCCTGGGATTCTCCAGGCAAGAACAATGGAGTGGGTTGCCATTTCCTTCTCCAATGGGTGAAAGTGAAAACTGAAAGTGAAGTTGCTCAGTCATGTCCGACTCTTCGCGACCCCAGTTACCTCTCCTGAATGCTTATCATACGGCAGGCACCGTGCTAAGCAGTATCCATGTAACTCACCCCGCTTCTGAAGCAAGCATAAGAAGGAGCACTCCTCTCTTAGAGATGAGGGAGCTGCCTCACGACACTACAGGCAAGCACACTGGCAAGAGGGAATCTGAGCGCAGCTCTGTCTCCAGAGCCTATGCTTCTAATCGCACCTGTGTCCTCCCTCTGCTTCCTCTCTCCTGGTTTTCAATATGGAAGAAACAAATACTCACTGGGAAAGTGCTGCACTCAATATGCCTGCAAAACTCAGCAGTGGCCACAGGACTGGAAAAGGTCAGTTTTCATCCCAATCCCAAAGCCTTAATTCCAGCCTTATGAAACAGCCATAAATAACAAAAATATGAAAAAGAATGGAAATCCGTAAAGTTATTTTCGGTGCCTGCTCTTCTGAGATTCTGAAGGAATCTCTGTGCAATTTGCCTAAAAATATGTAAACAAATTCAGAGACTGCAGGTAAAAGCCCTTAATTTAAAGCCATAATTTTTGAAGTATAGTGCAGAGTCTACTGGTGAGCCACATACAACTATCAACTGATGTTTTTCAAGTTCAACCAAAATTGCAGTCCTTTCAACAGTTCTTGTAAGAGAAATAAATTATATAAACTTAAAATTTTACACTAATAGCTAATTTTATAATAATAGCTACAATATAGAATGTTGACATTATTAATGTTTACAAAGTTTGTCATTTATAAGCTGTGATTAGTTCTTTAGTGAGAAGATAGATATCTGTGCTCCCTAATTTATAAATTCAATGTAATCCTAATAAAAATGCCAACAAACTTTTTTCTTGAGCTAGACAAGATGTTCATAGGGAAAAACAAACATGAAAGGACAGAAAAAATGCTGAGAAAGGAAAGCTATGGTGGGAGAAGAGCCTTACCAGACAAAACATAACTATAAAACCTCTAAAATTAAAAGTATGGCACTGATGTGCAGAAAAGTAGGCCAATCGAATAGAATGGAAAGTCCAGAAATAGACTCAAGCATATATGAAAATCTGATATATGATAAAGATGTTATGTTAAATCACTGCTATCAAGACTGACTTTTAAATAAATGATGCTGGGACAACTGGCTAATTATTTGGAAAAGGTAACATTAGATTTATACCCTATACACAAGAATAAACTTCAATCGAGATCAGGTCTCTAAACGTAAAATGTGAAACCATACAAACACTACTAGAAAACACGTGTCAGTTTCTCTATATACCCATGCAAGTAAATACACATATGAAAACATGCTAAAATTCACTTATTACAAAAATAGAAATTAAGACTACACTGAGATATCATTTCTTATCTATCAATGCAGCAAAAATTAAAAAAAATAATACATTTTATTGGTGAGGTGACAGAGAAATGAGCACTATGATACAATGTTAGTTTACTTTGACCCAGCAATTATAGTGTAGGAATTATTCAGGGTGATACATCTACAATAAGGAAACACACATACATGCAAAATAATACTTTGTAGCACTGTACATAATTGCAAAATACTGGAAATAATCTAAATACCCAGACAGAGGAGAATGTATGAGAACCCATACATCAGAATCCTCTGTTGGTGTGAATTAGGAAGATCTCTCTAAACTAGATGAAGTGATTTCCAGGTTAAAATTAAAAAAAAAAAAAAAAAGTAAACTATAAAAGACTATCTGTGTTATGGCCACATTTTGTCCAAGAAATAAAAAGGGAAAATAAAGCCTACATATAAAGCTGCTCTTTTTGCAAAAGGAACAGGCCATGAGTAAATCAGAAACAAACTGGTGGGTGTAAACAGAGGGGAAGGAACGGGAGACGGGCAAAACTCTGTACAGTTTTGACTTTAGAAGCACATTAATGATTCACATCCTGGAAAGAGTAAATAAATTCAACAAGGATGGACAAAACCTAACTATTTCAGATGACTAACACACTCATAGCTGGTAAGGGAAAGTGCAGCACTCAAGCAGTGGCCACAGAACTGGAAAAGGTCAGTTTTCACTTCAATCCCTAAGAAAGGAAATGCTGAAGAGTATTCAAATCATGTACAATTGCACTCATTTCACATCCTAGCAAGATTATGCTCAAAATCCTTCAAGCTTGGCTTCAGTAGTACACAAACTGAGAACTTCCAGATGTACAAGCTGGATTTAGAAAAGGCAAAGGAACCAGAGATTAAATTGTCAATATTCATTGGATCATAGGAAAAGCAAGACAATTCCAAAAAAACATCTACTTCTGCTTCATTGACTATGCTAAATCCTTTAACTGTATAGATCACAACAAACTGTGGAATATTCTTGAAGACATGGGAATACCAGACCACCTTAACTGTCTCCTGAGAAACTTGTATGCAGGTCAAGAAACAACAGTAAGAATTGTACGTGGAACAATGGACTGGTTCAAAATAGGGAAAGGAGTACTTCAAGGTTGTATATTGTCACTCTGCTTATTTAACTTATATGCAGAGTTTGTCATGCAAAACGCTGGGCTGGAGGAAGCACAAGCTGGAATCAAGATTGCTGGGAGAAATATCAATAACCTCAGATATGTAGATGACACCACGTTAATGGCAGAAAATGAAGAGGAACTAAAGAACCTCTTAATGAAGGTGAAAGAGGAGAGTGAAAAAGATGGCTCCAAAATCACTGCAGATGGTGACTGCAGCCACAAAATTAAAAGACGCTTCCTCCTTGGAAGAAAAGGTATGACAAACCTAGACAGTGAATCAAAAAGCAGAGACATCACTTTGCCAACCAAGGTCCATTTAGTTAAAGCTAAGGCTTTTCCAGTAGTCATGTACGGATGTGAGAGTTGGACCATAAAGAAGGCTGAATGCCGAGGAATTGATGCTTTCAAACTCTGGTGCTGGAGACAACTGTTAAGGGTCCCTTGGACAGCAAGGAGATCAAGTCAGTCCTAAAGGAAATCAACCTTGAATATTCACTGGACGAGCTGGTGCTGAAGCTAAAGCTCCAATACTTTGGCCAGCTCAGGTGAAGAACTGGCTCATCTGAAAAGACCCTGATGGTGGGAAAGATTGAGGGCAAGAGGAGAATGGGGTGACAGAGGATGAGATGGTTGGATGGCTTCACTGACTCAATGCACGTGAGCCTGAGTGAACTCAGGGAGATAACGAAGGACAGGGAAGCCTGGCATGCGGCAGTTCATGCAGTCGCAGAGTTGGACATGACTTAGTGACTGAACAATAACAACAGAACTTTTGAACATAGTATTTTGACTATATACCCTCAAGTTAAAAGCAAAAAGAACAAATCCTGAACTTTAATGAATAATTTCAAAACTATACATATTTTAAGAATGAGTAAATAAGCAAGTATATTGAGGATAATAAGAGCCAGGTTTTTCACTGTTGGAAAAAATGGGGTAGGCAATGAATCCTGTGGCACTGGACTCAAACTGGGGTTATGAAGTATGACATCAAGGTTTTATCATGTGTGTATGTGTATATGTGTGTGTGATACACAAAATTGTTTACATGAAACATTCCTAAACATGCATATAACACATACATAGATACACTATATATATGGACACAGACTTCCAGTTCTGTCTGCTAAAAGAATCCAGAAGTGATGACATTTCAGTAGCAATAAGCACATTCAGTGCCCAGATCCTGGTTTCTAAGTGCCCTTCTTCGTTTAAAGGAACCTATGTTCCTTGTAGAAATGTTGATTCCAAGGCTAGGAATATTTTGTTGTGCCAGAGTAAGGAAGTACCCCCACTGGCCAAATCTGGGACAGAGTAAATAAGGAAGTTATAGATTAGAGTCCATAGGATAAAATAAGAATTTATGAGACTGTATGACATAAATAAGTGAGGAGAAAAGCTCTAATTCCTTATTCTAACTGAAATTATCATTTGGCAATCATCACAGTAATACCTGTTTCAGGCAAGAATCATCAATGGATGTTCAAGTATAAGGGGAAATAGATATATAACTGGCCTAAGTAACTCCCTATGAAATACTTAAGGTTAATATCACCTGTTACAGTACAAACAGACACCATGTGCCATCTGATGTGACATACTGAGAAAGTATAATACTAGTCCTGGAGTATTCCCATCAAAGATACATAGCTGTTGTTCAGTCTCTAAGTCACGTCTGGCTCTCTGCAACCCCATGGACTGCAGCATGCCAGGTGTCCCTGTCCTTCACTATCTCCCAGCGTTTGCTCAAATTCATGTTCACTGAATCAGTGACTTTATATCACACAACCCAAAATGAGAGAGAATCTACAAAGCAAATGGCTGTACCCCTCAAAAATGTCAAAGTCATAAAAGATAAAGAGAGCCTGAGGAATTGTCCCAGACTGTTTTTGTTCAGTTCTCAGTTGTGTCTGACTCTTTGCAACCCCATGGACTGCAGCATGCCAGGCTTCCCTGTTCTTCACCATCTCCTTGAGTCTGCTCCAACTCACGTCCATTGAGTTGGTGATGCCATCCAACCACCTCATCCATGGCCACCTTCTCCTCCTCCTGCTGTCAATCTTTCCTATCTTTAATTACATGGACCTTTAGAGTCTTTAAAGAGATTTGACAATTAAATACAACACATGATCACAGACTGCACCCTAGAAAGGAAAGCATTTGGTCATTTTTGTATTCCAGGAAGGACATCAGTGGTTAATTCCTAAAATGTAAAAGGCCTTCAGCTAAAACTATGTATCAATGTAAGCTTCCTGATTTGATCATTGTACTATGGTTATGTAAAAGATAAACTTCAATACTGAGTAACAACTTAAGGGTAAAGGGATATCTGGTTTGCAACTTACTCTCAAATGTTTCAGATAAAAATGTACATACATGGAGAGAGAGAGAAAATAAAAATAAAAATGCAAATGTGGTGAAACTGACAACTGGGGAATCTGGGTGAAGGGTTTGCAGTAATAATTTTACAACTTTCCTGAGGGTTTGAATTTCAAAAATTTTGAAATAGTTTACTAAAGACTTGTATGAACTGCAGTTGCCACATAATACTGGACAATATGACAAAAATCTTACTTTGCATTCATCAAAAAACAGAGGTAGAAAGCACCAAAACATAATTAACTACTGGTAACACTTGCCAGGAGGAACAACTCTCACCGACATAATGTAGAGCAGAAGACAGAAACGAGAGTGTGTAATGAATGGGTTCATTTCTATGCAGTTCAAGAGTATTTGTACACGTAAAGCTGGTACCAAGTTAGAAGGTGGGAGTACTCACTCAAAAGGGACATGGCAGAACTTTTCTGGAATGCTAGAAGTATTCTATACCATGAGCTAGGTAAGAATTTAAGGGGGTATATGTATGTAAAACTCACTGAGTTGTACACCTAAGATATGGGTGCTTTGAGTATAAATGAGTTAAAATTTACAATAACAACAGCAAATATGGCGGCTCTATTAAAAGAAGTAGTAGTCCAAACCACAGAAAAGCAAAAAGAAACTGAAAGAAAAAATTAAATATTGGTAAATCTCAATAGAAACTATAGATTAATTACATAATAAAGAAACCCATTCAAGTTAAAAGTAGCAAGATATTCAAACAAAAAACTGTTATATTTTTAAAAGGTGTTTACATATACCTTAAATTTCTCCAGATTCCTAATTTCACCTAAGAGATGTTTAATTTCACCATTCTTCTGCTCCAACATGGCAAGCAACCGTTCCTGCTGTTCAAATTCAGCTTGAGACCCTTTCATTTGTAGCAATGTAGCGATCTGTACCTAGAAGAAAAAAAAAATTCTCCCCCATAAAATTGAGTGGGGAAGATTCTGATAACTGTATTTTTGATACAATTCATATTTTGTACTATACTACTTTGGCTTCATTTTAGAAGCTAAACAAATTAGCTGTGTCTAGTTTAATACTCTAATAATTTGAAAATATTTATTTCAGATAGCCTAGTTACAGATATAACTCTTTAGTACTTATTTCGACTACTTATGAGTTGGTATCTGAAGTCCATAACAATTATCTGTACTTCTGTGAAACACAGCTGAACTGCATGGCTGTGGTCAAGAAGTCACCAGGTTAAGTGGTAGAGAAACCCGGCAGAACGCTGTACTGTACTCACCATAGGCACTCTCATCAAGGGGCTGGTGCAGCTTCTCAAAAATTTTAATAAAATTCAGTAGTATTCAGTGGGGGAAATTATTAAGCTACTCACATTCACAATGTGAGTTTTGCAAAGGACAAGGATGGAAAGCAAAGGTAAAGGGCAACCTAAGGGTCTTGAAGCAAACTTCAATGTATTTTTTTAAGAGCAGCAATCAACCTACCTAATTATGATTCCACCTCAACTTGGGAGCTGCACAGCAGTTAGAAGGAAATTAGCTAAAACCTAAACTTAGCATTCCTTTCTGTGTTTGGAAATTTCTGCAGTTCTAAAAAGTGTCAATTAGTTAAAATACATTTTTGAGTATAGCAATGATATGAAGTTGCAGCTATGGTTATAAGTAAGAGATAAAGACGACTTTTAACATTTTTAAGGATCCACTTTTTGCTCCTGCTTCATACTGGACTTCTCCGGTGGCTCAGATGCTAAAGCATCTGCCTACAATGCAGGAGACCCGGGTCTGATCCCTGGGTCAGGAAGATCCCCTGGAGAAGGATATGGCAACCCACTCCAGTACTCTCGCCTCGAAAATCCCATGGACGAAGGAGCGAGGTAGGCTAAAGTCCATGGGGTCGCAAAGAGTCAGCCACGACTGAGTGACTTCACTTTCACTTTTTCACTTTCATACTGGAAGCTAGACATATCAATCCCCCCCAAATTCAGAATGCTACCTGTGTCTAAAGATAGTTTGGGGTAGCAGAACAGTGAGAGATTAGTAACAATAGCCCAACAAGTACAAAAAGAAAACAAAGAGCAAATATGAGAAACTTTACAAAGAAATAATTCCCAGATAGGGGAGAGCTGAGGTAAACCAGATGACACAACTGAAATCCTCAGAAATAAAAGACAGAGTTGTTGTCTATTAAGTCAGCACTTTCCTATTTGCCAAACATGTAAGCATGTTGCTGTGCCTTCATTTAACTCCAGGACATCTCTTAAGAGGCAAGTTCTATCATCTCTATTTTACAAATGAGGTGACTAATTGCTTGGAAAAATAAACATACTTATCCAAAGTCACACAGCTAACAAGTGAGACTAGGATTCAATCACAAGTTCATCTGATGTCAAAGTTTAATCACTGATCTTTCCTATTACTTTGGTAAATCTCATCATCCTTAAAACAGGCAGGAAACCCTACAGACTTCTATTAAGTGCTACCACTTCAGGAGAGTTAGGCACAACAGATCAGGAGTCTAAGGGTTGGCACAATACTAGAATACAATTTCCACATGCTTTTCTGTTACCAGCTGTTTGACAAAAATGACGCCCAATAAACCTTAAAATTAAAAGGGCTTATATTCCTGACTTGAGAAACTGCAAGGAAAGGAAATTCAAACTTCAGTCTGTTAATAAGCCTTTGTGGGAGGACTGAAGAATGGTGAGAGAGCTAGTTTTAGTTGAAGCAGACATTTCAGGGCTACCCTCAGGAAGAAACCAGGCCAACAGTAGGACAGAAAAACTTTTTAATACTTGATTTTTCCCATTACAAAGAAAGAGCTAATGGCAAGGCTACTGAAAGAATTAAAAACTCAAGGCTAGTGAGTAATAATTAAAAACTCAATCAATCCATGGATGCTACATATACCACTAAAATCTACACAGAATTAAACGTTTTTAAATAAAATATAAAAGGGATCTCTCATTCAATTAAAAATTTTTTTCCTAAGGTCATGTAGTTCTAGAAATAATCATGTAAGTGTATTAGTTGTACAAGTCATACTGATACAAAATAAGGTTTAATAAATCTTACACTAATTCTTACCTTCATTCTTTGCATCTGTTCTCTATTAAATGCATTTTGCTTCTTCAGTGACTGATACTTGACTTTCATGCTGATAAGCTGACGTTCCATTGCTGCCCTTCGATCCTCCACCTAGAAAATATAACATGTTTAATTATGCTTTTATTAAGTGAAATGCCAACTTAATCAATGGAATGTTTATATGTACCTCTGCAAACAAAGAGTTGCCTTTACTGTTAGGGTCCAAGGCTTGCTGCAGGGCCTGGTCTAGCTGCACCTGAAGGTCCTGATTCGCTACACGAGCTTTCTAAATTCAAAAGAGAAAACAATTCAGCTACTTGAGATAAGATTAGCACGAAAACAACTTATATAAATTGGAAAAGATGGTATTACTACAATCACAATACCTCTAAGGCATCATAGTAAGAAACCGCTTCTTTCTCTCGCTCTTTTTTTTCTCCTTTAAGCCGGTCTACCTGGCGCATTAAACTAGAATTAAGAAGTTCGAGTTGTTCTTGTCTGTACTGTAGCTCATTCACTTCTTCTTGGAGGGTGGTCTATTAAACAGGAATTGAAAAAGAAGAAACTCTTGAATAATCCTTCAGTTAGCAGCTGTCAGTTTATCTATCAGCAGAGGTTAACACTCAAAACTAAAACTAATAACTAGTTAAAGATTATTAAAGTGCATAATAAAGAAAACAGCAAAATTCTGTAAAGCAATTATCCTTCAATAAAAAATAAGTAAAAAAAAACTCAAAAAAATTTTTTTAATTACTAACTTTTAAAAAAGTGATCAAAAAAAGACTCTAGAGACTGTTCCTTTTTATGAAATTAAAACTTTCATTTTAAAGTTAACTTTAGCTTACAATGAAAAAAATTATATTCATTCATCAACTTCCACTGTATGGATCACAACAAACTCTGGAAAGGGGTACCAGACCACCTTACCTGCCTCCTGAGAAACCTGCATGCAGGTCAAGAAGCAGCAATTAGAGACAGACGTGGAACAATAGATGGGTTTTAAATTTCAGAATTAGTAAGTCAAGGCTGTATATTGTCACACTGCTTATTTAACTTATATGCAGGGTACACCATTTGAAATGCCAGGCTGAATGAATCACAAGCTGGAATCAAGATTGCCAGGAAAGATAAACAAGCTCAGATATGCGGATGATACCACTCTAATGGCAGAAAGTGAAGAGGAACTGAAAAGCCCCCTGATGAAGGTGAAAAAGGAGAGTGAAAAAGTCGGCTTAAAACTTAACATTCAAAAAAACGAAGATCATGGCATCTGGTCCCATCACTTCATGGCAAATAGATGGGGAAAATGTGGATATAGTGGCAGAGTATATTTTCTTGGGCTGCAAAATCACTGCAGACGGTGACTGCAGCCATGAAATTAAAAGATGCTTGTCCCTTGGAAGGAAAGCTATGACAAACTGAGACAGCATATTAAAAAGCAGAGACATTACTTTGCCAACAGAGGTCCATATGATCGAAGCTACAGTTTTTCCAGGAGTCATGTACAGACATGAGAGATGGACCATAAAGAAGGCTGAGTGCCGAAAAATTGATTCATTTGAGAAGAGTCCCTTGGACAGCAAAGAAATCAAACCAGTCCATCCTAAAGGAAATCATTGGAAGAACTGAAGCTGAAGCTCCAAGACTTTGCACACCTTACACAAAGAGCCGACTCACTGGAAAAGACCTTGATGCTGGAAAGACCGAGGGCAGGAGAAGGGCTGACAGAGAATGAGATGGACGGGTGGCATTACTGACTCCATGGACATGAGTTTGAGAAAACTTTGGGAGATAGTGAAGGACAGGTGTTAGGGAAATTAAATGGTCTTGGCCTCTGACCTTGCTTCTAGCCTGCCTGGACACTACCCTGACTGTGAGTGACTGCCTGCCGTGAGCGCAAGCCTTGCAGCACCACAGATAAGATGGGGAAGAATTTTGAGATTGTCAAGACCTTAGAGGGGCCCTGGCCAACCAAGCCCCAGGCATAACAACATTTCAAGTTTTACAACACAAAACAAACAGCATTAACATGAAACCAGGCTTGCAATTTGGTCAGACTGATGATTATACCAGTTTTCTCCTGGGATTATAAACAGGAACCCTGAACTGCAATTTTTTGAAGTCTAACCCAAGTAGCGGACATGCTGCCTGGGACCTTGGGACAATTCGGACTTCAGATGTGCTCTGACACGGGACTTCCCAGCACCATTTGAGTCTGGATGTTGGTCAAACCCCAATTTGGTGACTTATCCTCTGTTCTATTTCCCTTTTCTTTTAATGTTAGTATATTGAAAGTAAGCTAGATAATTCTCTAATAAATATTTGTATTATTTGTATAGAACAAGTGGCTTAGTTTGTTAACAAATCCTTTGAACCTGAGACTAAAGTGAAAACTTTTGGCAAAACAATAGGGTGCTGCCATTCATGGGGTCGCAACAGTCAGACATAACTGAGCAGCTGAACAACAAATCAACTTCTGCCAGACCAACTTTTATATTGAGCTTTTAGGACACAAACTAGGATTAGAATAAATGTCTAAATTCTTCCAGAGGTTCCAATAATCTAAAAGTAAAGTCTGCCTTACATAATCATGTAACTTAAAAGCTTTACTTTAATTGAAGGAATCCATTTAAAAGCTTATTTTTTAATTAGATCATAGTTAGGCCAAAAAATATTTCAGTCTTAAAAGTAGCTCATAAGGATTATTACAAAAACATGAAAAATATACAGCCAGAAACAGGAGAAAACTCCATAATACACATGCCATAAAAATTACCTTCACATTTTCCATTTCGGTCAGCTCAATTTGAAGAGTCAGCGTCTCTGAAGACACACTTTCACGTACACGCTCAGACATTAGCATTTCCTTTGATTTACTGGAAAGGAGTTTCTCCTGATGATCCACTTTGTGCTTCAGCTGCTTTTCACTTAGCCGAGCTTCATCTAACTCAGCTTTCAGAGTTTCTAACTAAAAAAAGAAAAAAAGAAAATTCACAATCTTATATAGTAAAAGGTAGTAAAAGTCATCAGAACATACAATTGCAGTACAAACTGTTCTGGTACCTGCAGGACAACTATTTTGGAAGGCAATCAAACTGAACAAAATTATTTAACCCCTTTTCCAAAAATGTCACATTGCTTCAGTCTTGGAAAACTAATACAGGCATTCCTTGTCTTACTGTGTTTTGCTTAATTGTACCTCCCAGACACTACATTTTTTTCACACATGGAAAGCTTGTGTGAAAACATTCAGCACCACATCTAACATTCACTAAATGGTTTGTTGTTAATACAAGTCTTTTACTTGATGTCCAGGGTTACCATTATCATCTATATTGAATTATATTGAATAGGATCTCAACATTCCTAGAATATATCCTGATATTTGTTTACTATTTAAAAAATAAAGAGACTTCTATTTTGATTTCTTTTCCCCTTTCAATTTTATCACGTGAAACAAAAATTTCAGCTGACTGATATATGTTGAAATGTGTATATCCTTCTGAAAAACATCACTGAATGACCCAAACTTATTGTATAATGAGATGACTGGGGTTTCTATTTGGCCAAAGCTATGCATCTTTCAACAGGCAGTGACATGCCTTGTTTTATAAGCACACAAATGATCCTTACCCATAATCAGAGTAGGTCTGGACTCCTGGCCATGTTGTCACTGTGTGGAAAATGAATGGCATGACAGCAATAGAGGAAACAGGCTACCTGGACAGTAGTGGAGAGATGACGGTGAGCTGGGCTACAGAGTAGCCCAGAGACAGATAGTAGCCCAGAGGAGCTGAGACAGATATTTTGTAGCTCAAGTTCTTAAGAGCTTGTTGATGGACTAAATGTGAGAAATAAGTGAAAGAAAGATGGCAAGTAAAACTCCTAATTATTGGTACAAGTAATCTGAGAACATAAGAAAGACTGAAAATATTTTTTGAATGATTTAGTCTTTACCAAAAAGCCATCTCTATAACTGGCCTTACTTTAGACTCAATATTTCCTATATTACTTTTTTTTTAGGTATTGAAAGTTATTGCTAAACTGAAAATATCCATGAGGAAGAAAAAAAGCATCCATATCAGTTATTGGTGTCTAAACCTGCGTAACTTCGGATAAGCTGGATTATTATTTGTCAGAGTGGTAAGCAGGATGATTCTAAATATTGCATGAAGCATATTTTGATAGTTATATTTTATTGCATATGAGGAAAAAAAATAACCAGCTCAAACATATTTCATTGATATTGTTACTTAAAATTAGAGAACATTTAAAAGAGAGTCAATTTAATGAGAATTAACTAACCAGCATAGGTGGTTCAGATATATAAAAATCTTAAAAGATGCTACATGAAACGCAATGAAGCAGGCTTTGAAATAAGAGAATCAAATTTTGACCGACAGTCTCTAGCTCTATAGTCTTGTCCAACTTCACTCAATCTGTTTAAACACTGGTTTTCTCATGTTATATGGAGATAATAATGGTACCTCCCTTAAGGAGTTGTGTATGAACTTGATCATATGTATTAGTTTATCTTCAATAAACAAACTGTAAAATATACATTTTATAGTTGTAAAATATACAACTCTAATGTACATTAATTTACCAAAAACTATTGGTTTCTTTGTGGAATTATAAAGTGTAGCACAAGTTGCAGTGAAGGCTAGGAAACTAGTCTTTCTGAAAAAGGATCGGTATCCTAAGCACTCTAAAGGAGGCCATGCTGATCAGAGCTAAAACTCCTTCTTAACAAATAGTTGCTAAAATTAAATAATTCAATTTAACTACTAAAATGTTATTTAAAACAAACCGCTAAGGTCACATTAAGATGATGGAACCCCTCATCTCAGCTATTTTGCACAGATGGTAGTAAGAAAGTCTTTCATCATCTAAAGTTTACAAATGGTTACATGAGCATGAAATACTTCTGTTCCAAAACACAGACGCCCAAACCTTTTTCTTTAGTTCATTCACTTCCTGCCCGTGGCTTCTGGTCAGTGTTTCTTCTAACTGCTCCAAATGCATTTTCTGTTGTTGTTTAATAGTTTCACATTCAGAGCTCAAACTTTCTAACATTCGACTCTTGAGCTCAACTTCTCTCTGAAGAGTGTATTTTTCTTGTTCGTAGCTCTGAAAACAGATTCAATTATAACTCAGTTATATAAAAATAACTTAAAGCCATCACACATAAGCAGTTTTCCTCTTTGACTGAATCATTCCTGTTTCACACATTTGCTGCCTTTTAAGTAACAACCACACATTAAATCTGGAGTAACTACAGCTAGTATTAATGTAAACAAACCCCTGAGAGGCGATTTGAGACTCAATTAAAGTTCATGCTGGGGATACGGTAATTGCTTCTAGATCCTGTCAAAGAAGTAAAAAGTGATCTCTGGCTGTCAAGTCAAGTAGTCTCTGCTAGGAAGAAAAAAAAATTAATAGAACTTAAGTTTATTTAGTAAGAATTATTTGGTTTGATAACAATATTCTCTACTTGTAGCTCTAAGTAAAATGAAGAAAAGGTCATTAGTTCAAACCTCTTCAATAAGCTTTAAAAAAATAAGATAAAATTAGATTTAAAAGGAAAAAATTAACAACAAGGGTGGTCATTAGTTTTTTTAACTGTTATGTTTAAATTTGGAGATCAAAGTTTAAATACATTACTGAGCATTTTCTAAGTAAAACGGATTTATTCATTCTTTTAATAAAAGCATGTCAGGTATTAGGAATGCAGCCATGAGCAAGGAGACGAAATTCCCCTCTCTCCTGTCGTGTCTCTCATGAGGGTGGGGGACAAATAACTCAGAATGAGGCAAAAGCTCCTGTGGAGCCCATAAAGCAGGACTCGTATAGCTAAGAACAAGGGGAAGTAATTCATAAGATGAGGTCAAAGGTTGAAAGAGGTTAGATTACACGGAGATCTACAAACCCAGGTAGTGAACTCAGTTTTTGTCATAAATAGAATGGGAAGCTGCTCCGTGCTCTCAGCAGAGCTGTGACGTGATCTTTTATATGCTCCTCAAAGACCACCTGGCTGTTGTGTGAAGAGTGAACAGTGTGAATGGCAGTCTGGGAGACAGGCAGCCTGGTCAGGAGGCCATGATAACAGTCCAGGGGAGAGATGACGGTGGACTGAGCAAGAGCAGCAGGTCACGTTTTGATAGCTTACTAGTGGATTAAATATGAGAAATGTGGGACAGAAAGATACTGAGTAAAACTCATAGATTTTTGGCTCAAGTAACTGGATAAATGTTTTTATAGTTACCAAATAAGGTAAAGAATTCTGCAAGAGCATGTTCGGTTAGTGGGCAAGGAATCAACTGTTCTATTTACGTTAAGTCTGAGATGACCATTAGTGGGCAACTGAATACAGAAGTCTAGACTTAGGACAGAGCTAAGGACTTGGTGTAGCATCAAGACAAACCAAAGTCTAAAACTCAGTATGGAGTAAAGAAAGAGAACGTATTTTTCAAACTCAGAACAAAGTCAGAAAAAAAAATATTAGAGATTCATTCAGCTCATTTCCCTGCAGATGGGTGGGAATTAGACCTACAATTTTCAGAAAAGAAAAATATTAAATTAATAATATTAATGACTGCTGGACAACAGCAATCTTCAGTGGCAAAGCACAAACTGGTGAGCAGAGGAGTCTAGTGTCCCACCTCAGTCAGGGTCATCATTTCATTACGGCATTTATCCAGTTGACTCTGCAGTTCATTCTGGCTCTCCACTAGCTGTAAACCATACTGCGCAGCTTTCCGTCGCTCTTCTTCAGTCTCTTTGAGTTTGCATCGAAGATCTGCTATTACATCTGCCTCCATGATTTTTTTCCTGTCTACTGAAAACAGAAGAAATAAAAGTATCTAAACTTAAACAAAAAACTTCATGTCACTAATAAAAGACACAAGTGTGTTGTGTATGTATATATTCAATATCACTGTCACATGAAAACACAGTATTAAAGATTTTCTCTTTGACTTTTAAATGGTCAAATTTGCATTCTTGTTGTAAGAGTGAAGTCTGACTATTTTGTTACCCAATTTGAGAACAAATCAAATATAGCAAAAAGAAAAAAAAGGATAAATACAATTTAATTTTGCTTCTAAGGAATGCAGTATTAGGAAACTATTCAGTTGTTGCTACGCTTCCTTAAATGCTACGGTAGGATGATCTCATAATTATATCACTATACAGGTAACCAAGTTAAGAGAACAGGAAAAGAAATCAAGAAACTTTATAGTAGCATAACTTCTACTTAACTATAAAAAGGTACCTTTGAATAAGATTGGTAAGGTAAGGACTAGCATGTCCACAAGTTTTCACAACAGTGTTAACTCCTGAACACATGAAATTTGTTACATTAAATGTACTTTACTGAAAACAGACTCACTAGCATTTTGCTAGTTATTCATAAGAACACATGTAAAACAGACACCATGTTTAGAGTAATTAAAGAACAACCCCATTCTAGATTTTCAAGCAAAGACTTAAACATTTAATATAGAGCTCAACCTCACTCATCCTTCCTTCCCCAACTGGTTCCAGGCTCCTCAGTTCAGTTCAGTTCAGTTCGGTCGCTCAGTCGTGTCCGACTCTTTGCGACCCCATGAATCGCAGCACGCCAGGCCTCCCTGTCAGTCACCAACTCCCGGAGTTCACTCAGACTCATGTCCATTGAGTCGGTGATGCCATCCAGCCATCTCATCCTCTGTCATCCCCTTCTCCTCCTGCCCCCAACCCCTCCCAGCATCAGGGTCCTTCCCAATGAGTCAACTCTTCGCATGAGGTGGCCAAAGTACTGGAGTTTCAGCTTTAGCATCAGTCCTTCCAAAGAAATCCCAGGACTGATCTCCTTCAGAATGGACTGGTTGGATCTCCTTGCAGTCCAAGGGACTCTCAAGAGTCTTCTCCAACACCACAGGTCAAAAGCATCAGTTCTTCGGCACTCAGCTTGCTTCACAGTCCAACTCTCACATCCATACATGACCACTGGAAAAACCATAGCCTTGACCAGATGGACCTTTGTTGGCAAAGTAATGTCTCTGCTTTTGAATATGCTATCTAGGTTGGTCATAACTTTCCTTCCAAGGAGTAAGCATCTTTTAATTTCATGGCTGCAATCATCATCTGCAGTGATTTTGGAGCCCCAAAAAATAAAGTCTGACACTGTTTCCCCATCTATTTCCCATGAAGTGATGGGACCCAATGAAATAGCTTTCTGAACGTTGAGCCTTAAGCCAACTTTTTCACTCTCCTCTTTCACTTTCATCAAGAGGCTTTTTAGTTCCTCTTCACTTTCTGCCATAAGGGTGGTGTCATCTGCATATCTGAGGTTATTGATATTTCTCCCAGCAATCTTGATTCCAGCTTGTGCTTCTTCCAGCCCAGTGTTTCCAGGCTCCTAGGCTAGACTAAAACTCAGCTTTGAATTCAAAGAGCAACAGTCGTTTTTAAGGTATTCTCCCATGTCTCCAGTCAATGGAGTCATTCATTCAACAAACATTTCTTGAATGCCTATGCGCCAAGCTCCATGCTGGGCACTTCAGATACATCAAGCAGTGGTCAAATGGACCCCTAAAAGGCTCTTCGTTCATAAAACTTACGCTCCAGTAGGAGAAGACAAGCAATAATAACATAATAACTAAATTCACTAGAAAGTAAAAAATGGGAAAAAAAGCAAAACAGGATAAGTGAGCTTGGAAGAAGTGGCTGTATTCTAACTAGGAAGAAATTTAAAATGTGTTGAATCAGGAGCCCCTCAGGTGACTTCTGAACAAAGCCTTGGAGAGAATCAGAGAATTAGCCATTAATTAGCCACTAGGGAGGAGAAGGCAATGGCAACACACTCCAATATTCTTGCCTGGACAATCCCATGGATGGAGGAGCCTGGTGGGCTGCACTCCATGGGGTCGCTAGGAGTTGGGCACGACTGAGCGACTCTACTTTCCCTTTTCCCTTTCATGCACTGGAGAAGGAAATGGCAACCCACTCCAGTGTTCTTGCCTGGAGAATCCCAGGGACGGGGGAGCCTGGTGGGCTGTCCTCTATGGGGTAGCACAGAGTCAGACATGACTGAAGCGACTTAGCAGCAGCAGCAGTCATAAGGGAAAGCATGTTCCATGTAGAGGGGTAGCAGTACAGTGGAAGAAGTCCAAAGAATGACAAGATAGAATATAGGTCAGAGGAGATTACAGAGGAGAATATGGAGATCAGGCCATTGTAAACAAAAACTTTGGCTTCTACTCTGGGTGAAATGGGAAGTCACTGCAAAGTTTGGAGTAGAGATAGGCTACATTTAAAAGGATCATTTTGGCTGATAGGCTGAATGGCTGGGAGGGAAGCAAGTTGAAAGCAGAAAGATCAGGTGGGATGACCACTCATACCAGAGTGGCTGCCACAAAAGGTGATGAGATTTAACATATATTCTGAAGGCAGAGCCAACATGATTTTCTGACAAATGGAATATAGGATATGTGGAAGAGAATTTTAAAAGGCCTCCAAAGCTTCTGGCTGAGCAACTAGTAAAAGAGATTTGCCAATAACTGACACATAACTGTGGGTAGAGATGTTTTGGAAAGAAAATGAGAGGTTTAAGTTTTAAAACATGAGATATGTCAAGTAAGTAACAGCTGTAAGAGAAGGGTATAAGCTGGAGATATAAATTTGGGAGTTATTAGCATAAATTTTTGAGTTCTCTATTCATCAAAGTATGAGCATAATTAAAGAGAAGAGGACAAAGGATGGAACCCTGTTATGAGATGGGAAAGAAGACAGCAAATGATACTCAAGCACGATCAGTGAGCTAGGAGGAAAAGGAAGAGCACGTGCTGTCTTAGAACTCAATAAACAATCAGGTATTAAGGAGGTAGATGATGAACTGCACCAAATTCTAAATCAAATAAAGTGAACACTGAGAACTGGCCATTGGATTTAAATTCACAGAGGTCAACTAGAAGATGACCCCAAAAATAGTTTTTATGGGGAGACTGGGGCAAGAGCCTGACTGGAATTAATTGGAGAGAATGGTAGAACAGTAGAGAGCAAGCACAGTTTTGCTGCAAAGAGCAGATAAACGGGGCAGTAGCTGGAGATGCAGTAGGGTCTTTTTTTTTTTTTTTTTAAAGATGAAAAACTCTTTAAGAAAAAACAACAGCAAGCTTGTATGACAAAGGCGAGATCAAGCAAAGGAAAACTAATGATATAGAAGACATGGATCACTCCTGGAGTAATGAATGTACAGGGTCTGATCTCTGGACAGGTATGTTTCATCTGAATTAAAGGAAAGTAAAGTATACGGGTACAGACACTGATAAGTAGGTAGATACAGTGTTCAGAGTTTGCATGAGTGCCCTTCTGCTTCCATTTATCAGTAAATTAGGAAGGAAGGTCTTTGAGAATGAAGATGGAGGAGGAAATAGAAGAGGGGTAATAGGTTTTAGAAGAGGGGGTAAAAAAAAGAATCCTATGTTATCCAGGACTGGCTATCACTGCTCTAAAATGCAAGACCTCTCCAAAGCCCGTACATGATGGAGCCAGCCATTAATTGTTGAGCTGTTAATAATAATTTATATTTGCTAAGGATTTACCATTTGCCAGGTAGAGTGCTTCAAATGAACTATGACATTTAATTCTCTTAGTGGACCTGAGCTAAGTACTATTGTCATCAATAGTTACCAAAGAAAATATGGGACTAGCCTCAAGATATCCCAACCATCAATGTCCACGGCAGCCACAACATTAGTTCTCATTGACTCTAAAGAGTTGCTGGAATTCCTATTACGTGTCAGGTACTGTGCTGTTGCTGAGGACACAATGTGATCCGCAAAAAAGACAATATGCCTGCCTTCTTGAATTTTACAGTCTATTACTAGAAAGATGTTAAATCAAATAACTGATAATGTAAAGTTACAACTGTGTTAAGTGCAAGAGGGAGAGGTGTATGGTGCTATCTGAGCCTATAACTCAGGGCAGCAGTCTCAATCTGGGTGGTGGCATGTGAGCAGGGTCAGAGGGAATAAGGACAAGAAAGATTTCCCTGAGGAAGTGACTTTTCAACAGGTGTAATGAACGTCTAAGAGTAATCTATCAATCTGCAGAGAAAGGTAGCCAGGGTTGAATAAAAACTATAGCTAATATGTACCAGATATCACACTTGATGCTTTGCAAACATTATTACTGCAAACTCTAGAAAATTCTTAAAGAGATGGGAATACCAGACCATCTGTCCTGCCTCTTGAGAAACCTGTACGCAGGTCAGGAAGCAAAAGTTAGAACTGGACATGGAACAGACTGGTTCCAAATAGGGAAAGGAGTATGTCAAGGCTGTATATTATCACCTTGCTTATTTAACTTATATGCAGAGTACATCATGAGAAATGCTGGACTGGATGAAGCACAAGCTAGAGCCTCTTGATGAAAGGGAAAGAGCAGAGTGAAAACACTGGCTTAAAATTCAACATTCGGAAAACTAAGATCATGGCATCTGGTCCCATCACTTCATGGCAAATAGATGGGGAAATAGCGGAAACAGTGACAGACTTTATTTTTGGGGGCTCCAAAATCACTACAGATGGTGACTGCAGCCATGAAATTAAAAGATGCTTGCTCCTTGGAAGAAAAGTTATGACCAACCTAGACAGCATATTAAAAAGCAGTACTTTGCCAACAAAGGTCCAAAGCTATGGTTTTCCAGTAGTCATGTATGGATGTGAGAGCTGGAAAGCTGAGTGCTGAAGAACTGATGCATTTGAACTGTGGTGTTGGAGAAGACCCTTCAGAGTCCCTTGGACAGCAAGGAGATCCAATCAGTCCATCCTAAAGGAAATCAGTCCTGAATATTCATTGGAAGGACTGTTGCTGAGGCTGAAACTCCAATAGTTTGGCCATCTGATGCGAAGAACTGACTCATTTGAAAAGACCCTGATGCTGGGAAAGATTGAAGGCAGGAGGAGAAGGGGACGACAGAGAATGAGATTGTTGGATGGCATCACTGACTCAATGGACATGAGTTTGAGTAAACTCCGGGAGTTGGCAATGGACAGGGAGGCCTGGTGCGATGCAGTCCATGGGGCTGCAAAGAGTCGGACGGACTGAGTAACTGAACTGAACTGAAACATTATTTTATTGAATCCTCTCAACAACCCTATGAGATAAAAGGGTCACTCCTCCCCACAAACCATGGACTGCAGCATGCCAACCTGCAGGCAGTCCATGGGGTCTCAAAGAGTCAGACACTACTTGGGGACTGAACAACAACCCCCCATTTTACACAAATGCCAACTGAAAGGTTAAGTAACAGAGGCACAGAAAGGTTAAGTAACTTGCTCAGGGTAATCAGGTGATAACACTGATAACTCAGGGGCTAAGTGAGATGGGAGCAGGATTCGGTTCCATAGCCTGGTGCTCCTAACCACTTTTCTGTTCTGCTTCTCGGAACAGAAAAAAGCATGTAGCAGACAGGAAGCTTGGGATCAGACTGCTTGAGTGGTCACCCCATCTTCAGTACTGACTGGCAACATCAACTTGAACAATTTCTCCAATGTCTTGTTTAGTCACCCATAAACCAAGGTCAGTTACAATAGGGTTTTTGTTTAAGATTAAACCAGCAATGGGTAAAAAGCAGCTAGAGCGGAATCCTACAAGAAACTGTCTGAGCAGCGCTGTCCAGTAGAGATACAGTGCGAACAAGACATGTTAATTTTCAAATTTCTAGGTTCCACGTTTATTTTAAAAAGTAAATAGTGGTGAAATTCACTCGAACAATGCATTATTTAACGCAGTATATCCAAAAGATTATCATTTCAACATGTAGACGTCATATTACCAACGAGAGTGTAGTCTTTAAAATCCAGTGTGTATTTTACATTTGTAGGCTTTCTCGAATCATACAGGGGGCGGTCATACAGCCAGCGCAGATCCAGTGCTCATTATCCCCCAGACCCAGGTAACGGACCCGACTTTCCGTATTTACGCAGAATTCCCGGGGGGAGTCGTAGCGGCCCAGCGGAATATTAGGGCCGGCTCGGAACCTGGTCTGTAAGAGCTGAGTTCTGCAGAAGAAGCTGCTCCAGCTAAGAGCCTGGGCGGAGACCCAGACCCCAGGTATTCCTAGGCCCTGCCCTCCTCTCCCCAGCCCTTCTCTACGCCGCCCCGGCGCGTCCCCCTTCATACGCACCTCCCTCCGGGCCCCTGGCCCCTACCTTTCTCTCCTCACCCCTTTGCCTGCTGCTGCAGCTCTCCGCGATCAGATTCCCGACGTTAACTCCACGGCGGCAGCGCACAATCACCGGCCCACTCACTCACCAAGCACTAGGGTTAAGCGCCAGAGCTTTTTGAATGCAATTTCCGGAAGCGCCAGGGCTTTTTGAATGCAATTCCCGCGAGACCTCAGGTCACGCGATACTTTCCGCCCTAACAGCGCGTAAAAGGAAAAAAGGGGACGAAGCGCCCAAGATAGTGCCACGCCCCAGCTACGGCGGTTTTGGCGCAGGCTCGAACGAAGCTGTGTCGCGTCAGCCTTACTCACGGTTGGTTTTCTGGACGCTTTGGGGGTTTTTTGGTCTTCGTTTTCCCTAGAGACAGTGCTTTCTGGAGGGACAGTGTCACTCGAAGGCGAGGCGGCGGGGGAATTCCCTCGTGTGCTGGCTTAACGGCGCGTTGGCCGGTGTGCATCCTGAAGGCTCTGCCCTGTGGTACCTATCTTAGGGTTCCAGAAATTTCAGTGAGTGTGACACGGCCGAAAAGCATCATAGGCAGAATCACAGTTACGTTTATAAGACAGAGTGCCCGTTAATTTTACACGGATTATCACATTTAAGCCCGCCAACAGCCTTATGAGGTGGGTGAGTGCTCATCGACTCAGTTGTGTAAGACTCTGCGACTCTGTGAACCGTGTAGCTCATCAGGCTCCTCTGTCCATGGGATGCTCCAGGCAAGAATACTGGAGTGGGTTGCCAGTGCCCTCCTCCAGGGGATCTTCCTGACCCAGCGATGGAACCCGGTCTCTTCCGTCTCTTGCATTGGCAGCCGGGTTCTTTCCCTCTAGCGCCACCTGGGAAGCCCTGTGAGGTTCTACAGAGGAAAACAGTCCCAAGAAGAAAGGTACCTTTGACAAGTGATAGAAGTAGAATTTAAATTAATGCAGCCTGCTGTGGTGCAGAAGACTCCTGAGAGCCCCTTGGGCAGCAAGGAGATCAAACCAGTCCATCTTAAGGGAAACCAACCTTGAATACTCATTGGAAGGACAGTTACTGAAGCTGAAGCTCCAGTAGTTTTTGGTCACCTGAGATGAACAGCAAACTCATTAGACAAGTCCCTGATGCTAGGAAAGATAGAAGGCAGGAGGATGAGATGGCTGGATGGCATTACCGAGGCAATGCGCCTGAACTTGGCAAACCTCAGGAGGTGGTGAGGACCAGGGCGCCCTCTTGGGCTGCAGTCCTTGGGGTCGCAAACAGACATGACTGGGCGACTGAACAACAAGTCTGCTAAAGTCCAAGTTCTTGCGTGTGTCTTTAAACAGTTATTTTACATTTTGTAAACCTGATGCCTATTCATTATTCAAAATTTTAAGCAATCCGAAATAATAATAGCCAACATTTAGTGAGCACTTCTGAATCCATTAGCAACTGTAGTACAGATCAAGTTATGCTTTTGAGCCCATTTTTTTCTTGCTTACTTGAAGACTTGGCCATACGTGCTTTCTTCTTCATCATCAGTTTTTCCCCCCTCTGTTGGATCTTCCCTATCAACAAATAAACATACTGTAATGACTTCCATCTGAAAAATAATACTAATCTTCCTTGACCTCATTAGGTTTCCCTGGTGCTTCAGTGGTAAATAATCAGTCTGCCAAGCAGGAGACCTGGGTTCAATCCCTGGGTTGGGAGGATTCCTCTAGAGAATGAGATGACAATCCACTCCAGTATTCTTGCCTGGGAAAGCCCATGGACAGAGGAGCCTGGTGGGCTACAGTCCATGGGGTCGCAAAGAGTCAGACACAATTGAGCCACTAAACAGGGAACAAGTCGACCTCAGTCAGCTTACCACCTCATTATTTGCTTCCCTTGATAAAAAAAAAATTCCTAGGAAAAAAGCCTATACTCATTATCTTAATTTTCTTATTCTTTTTTTTTTTTTTACCACTTTAGGTTTTGGTCTCACCACTCCAGTGAAATGGCTCTTCTCAACATCACCAGTGAGTACTATATTGCAAAATCCATTTTTCAGCCCTCACTTAACAATTAACAGTTGGTAGCTCTCCCTGTCTCCTTAGGTGTTGGGATGCCACACCCTCCCTGCTTTTCCACTCTCAACTTCCTTTGCAGGCTTCTATTTCTGACTGAGATAGGCCTCACTAAGTTAAGGATTGATCTGGGTTCAAAGACTGACAACAGTGATGCCTTCGTGTTGCTCACAGTATAGCCTAACAAATGCACTTCGGTCCTGAATTAGCCAGATACTCCTTCATTTGTCGTCACCCCCAAGTTCTTGAATAAATGAAACCTGATTTTCCTTTTCACTTGACAAAGATTTTTCAACTGAGGACTCGGGAAGATACCATTCTAACCTAGTCCAATCATGACTGGCTGAAATTAGGTAGTCTATAATGTATCTGAACTTCATTTTTCTCCTTAGTTACATGAATACATAGGCCTATGTTTCATTCATGTCTCTTTCAAATTTAATATTTTAGAAATATTTTAAACTTTTATTTATTATATTTTATTGGAGTATCATTGCTTTACAGTGTTGTGTTAGTCTTTGCTGTATACCAACATAAATTAGCTACATGTATACATATACTCCCTCATTCTTGAACCTCCCTCCCACACCCTCTAGGTCATCACAGAACACCAAGCTGAGCTCCCTGTGCTATACAGTAGCTATCTATTTTACACATGGTAGTGTATATATCTCAATCCTACTCTCCCAATTCATCCCTGTGTCCACATGTCCCTTAGTGACCACAACATGTTAGGCAGAATGCAAGGAATTTAGAGATACGGTAAGTGCCACTCAACTCTGGAAGATTCTCACAATGTAGTGGAGGATTAAATAAAAACAAACTTACATAACCCTTGGCATTTAGCTATGTATGAAGGCCATGTCAATGGTATATACCCTACACTAAAGATGTGTGAAGGGAGAGATCAGTTTTATTATGGTTTCCCTTTAATGTTTCACCGTGCAGGTGGCACTTGAGTAGGGCCTTGAAAAACGGCCAACCTAAGTGAGGATGAAAACACTCCAGGGAAGTAGACAGCATTAGTAAAATCATAGACGCTACCTATATCAACATTAAAGTTAGTTTTTAGGAGCCGTCTGGATAGGGTGCTGCCTATACCACCACTGGACACTAGATGTCACAAGTGAAATGAATGGTAGATTCTCCCTGCCTGGATAATTAAGATTCAGGGTTCCAGATGCAGACCTGCCTACCCAGGGGAGGTCCACATACCATGTGCTAAATGCCAAGGGTCAGGAAAATAAATGCATTTGTCACTTTTTAGTTTACGTAATAAGAGATGGGATTTTTGCCTCCTCATGCAGAAAGTGTGAGAAGGCACGCATCAAGCATAGCAAGAGAATTTAGATGCTGGAAATCAGTTCCTAATATTGCTATAATATTACTTCAAATAATACTACTAATATTTCTAATTGTATAATTCCTAATATTATAGCTATTCAAAACTGGGAAAGACTGCTGTAGTAAACTGGCCATCATTCCTTAACTATGACTGTTTAGTGGAAAAGAGGACTGGTTATCAAAAATGGTGTAGAAGGGAGTTGTTATATTGCCCTGAAAGCTGTGTGTGTTTTGATATGACCTTACTAAATCATCATGTTTGTTTTGGTACCACAGGTGAATACTCTCTGCCCTCAAGGTACTTAGTGTTTAGTGGAAGGGGCATTTACCAAACAATAAGCCGTTATTCAGAGTGCAACTTAAGATTTTCTTGTTCCTTCGTATTATTAAGCTTTGGCCCAAGAACTGGGGGCCAAAGAAGAACGAGCCCAGGAGACTTAAGACACAGAGTTTTGCAAATAAGAGCTGGGTTAATTTACAAAGTTCCGTGACTCACAGGATGGACCAGAAGATGAAGTTTTGGAAGTTACACTTAAGGTTGTGGTCATTAACACATGGAGAATGGCTGAAGTCAAGAAAGATGTTCAGAGAGTAGAGAGGGCTGGTGCAGGACTTTGGTCATTGTCCTAGTCTATGGAACAGGAGGAAAATAAGGATCCAGCAAAAGAAACAGAAGAGCCATCCGAGAAGAGGTCAGGAAATTGAATTGTCACAGATCTCTTATGATGATTTGGTATCAAAGTGCATCATTGTACTGGTGGTGGGTTTGACAGTTGAGTGTTAATACTGACCACGGCAGCCTAGTCTGCAGTCTCTGTTGACTCTGCTTTGTATAGTAGCGCCAGCTTCGACTCTTCATGAGCCCTACTGCTACAGTCCTTTCCCCACAAATAGGTGCAGTCCTCACTCAGAGCAAAGGTGCCTCATCCCAATATTGTGGACATTTATTAGTTGAATTTTTAGCATCACTTCCCTCTTCCTTGTCCTGCCCAAAGCATTCTGATTATACTTTGGGTAAGTCATCTTTCTCTCCATTTTCAGCCATGTGGACTGTTTAAAATTGATCCTAGCCTTCAACTCTTGGATCCCCCTGGGTATAATTGGTTCAGGGATATACATGTGACTAAATCCAAGTGGGTGAAATAAGACTGGGGCTGTTGGAAAAAATTGGATTTTGTTAACCCCTTCTGTACTTAGACTTTGTAGCCTAGAGCTGCCAAGTGCCATCTTAGGTCCATGAAGCTTAAGTTGACTTGAAATGGAATCGAAAGCAGAGCTGATAGAGAGGGGGAAAAAAGCTGCCAGGGTCCTACATCAAGCTTCTCTTGAAGCTAGAGATATCCTTGAACTGTTTAGTTTTTGCTCATATAGCTTCAATCTGAGTTTTCTGTTACTTGAAATATAATAATTGTTTACCAGTACACTCAGTAACACATATCTGAGACTTCCCTGGCGGTCTCTACGTCCACTGCAGGGAGCACTGGTTTGATCCCTGGTCGGGGGCTCAGATCCCACATGCTGTGCAGTATGGCCAAAACAATAAAATAAAATAACACTTATGTCCAAACTTGAGTGGACTAGTTGACTTCAACCTGTCAACTTCTCATTCTGCATTTAGGAGTTTATGAGGCTAAAACTGAAAATTACTAACTTCCAAGGATAGAATATAGTGATGGCTCCTCTGAGAAAAATGTCTTAGTTGAACCAAAAGGAAGGTTTATCCTAGAAGAAGGGGCCTAGTCTAGAGTAAAGAAAAATAAGGATCCAAACAGCTTGTAAGTAATCCCTTTCCTGGCACCACTTCACATTATCATTACATCCCTGTTAAGCTTGCTTTTTCAGATGATTTTAACACCTAAGCCAGTTAGAATTATGATGCAGTTATGGTTTTTACTTTCCAAGAATAGTGCCCACTCTAGTTAGTTCAGGGTATATATGCATATATTAAAAAAAATCTGGCATCCTGATTTTTGCAGCTATTTATAGAACCATAGTTCCGTAGTTTCTACTTATGACTTTGTATCTTCCAGTGTCTGTCACATGTTCCTTTTATTTTATGACATACCTCAGCTAGTTGGAACCCTTTATCCAGCACTGTGACCCAAATCTACATTGCTGAATAAAACATATTTACTAGCTATGATATATATTACTCAACTATACTGCTAGCCCAAATTTATTTGGCTGACTCAAAATGGGATGGTTTAAATACTGTTCTTGCTCTGAGGGCCTGAAACTGTCACACTACTTTTCTGCATGGAAAGAAGTGGTGGTTGTCTTGATGTTGTAATGCTCAATTTAGTGTATTTTATTCCTTGGGGAGAACTTGGGAATGCACACAAAATACATTGAATTCACCTGTTCAGTAATAGTCACTGTGAGCTACTTCCTGCCTATTGCCACTAGGTGACAGTCTTTGAAAATATTTTGTCCTACAGGCATTTCTGTTACAGAAATTAGATTTTGTCTATAGATATGGTTATTGGACTGCAAGGAGATCCAACCAGTCCATCCTAAAGGAGATCAGTCCTGGGTATTTATTGGAAGGACTGATGCTGAAGCTGAAACTCCAATACTTTGGCCACCTCATGTGAAGAGTTGACTCCTTGGAAAAGACCCTGATGCTGGGAGGGATTGGAGGCAGGAGGAGAAGGGGACGACAGAAGATGAGATGGCTGGATGGCATCGCCAACTCGATGGACATGAGTCTGGGTAAACTCCGGGAGTTGGTAATGGACAGAGACACCTGGCGTGCTGCAATTCATGGGGTCGCAAAGAGTCGGACATGACTGAGCAACTGAACTGAACTGAACTGATGGTTATTATGCTAGTTTCAGCCAGAAGATTAGCCAAATGCACATATTATAACCTGTACTCTTTAGTCTTTTGAGGTCATAGTTACTCCCCATCGTTCTCCTACCTAGTTTACTCCATGCTGTAGACTGAATGGTGTCTCTTACAAATTCGTATGTTGAAATCCTAACCTAAACATGACTGTGTTTAGAGATACGGCCTTTAGAGGTGATTATGATTAATTGAGGTCATAACGATGAGACCCTAATCCCATAGAATTGGTGGCCTCTTATGAGAAGACTTGGAGGAAGAAAAGTGTCTCCTTTCTTTGCACCAAAGCAAAAAAAAGACCATAAGCTGTAAACTGACAGTGAGAGAAGCATCTGAAGACTAGGGAGAGAGCCCTCACCAGGAAATGAGTGGGCCAGCATCTTAAGCTTGGACTTTCCAGCCGCCAGAATAGTGAGAAGTAAATTCTCTGTTGTTTAGGTACTTCATTATTGCAGCCCAAGCAGACTAAGATAAACACCATTTCATCTTTTTCACTAGAGAAGCCATGTTAATGGTTAAGATTACAATACATGTTCTTTAGTCAGCATCTTGGTTCAGTTGCAGGCTCTGTTACTTCCTCTGATTGCCTTTAAGAAACTGCTTGGCCTCTCTAGGCCTCAGTTTCCTGGAATATAAAGTGGGATAATTAAAGTGTCTAATTCAGTCATTTGTTGTACAGTTTAAGTGATCTAATACTTTTTAACCTTTAGCATAAAGTCAGTAAATAGTAGCTGTTATTCTCAACAGCATTATCTCAGCTCAAATGCCGCTCCCTCTGTTCTGAATCTTTATCCTCAGGCATGTCCTCTATGTACAGTTTATACCACCCTGTGCCTATCCTTTGAAACAATTATAGTAGTTTCTGGTAACTTATGTCTGCTTCCCTCACTAAAAGGTAAGTTTGCTCAGAATGGAAATGGCCAATATATGTTTTGCTCACTATGGTTTCTCCCAGCAAGTGCTTGAGACGTGCTTGTTGCTAAAGTCGTGTTTGATGAATGCAATTCATTCATTTAAATGGGGAATCTATAAACTCTCTTTGAGAGATCAAAGTCAAATAACTTATTTAAAAAATACTATTCTTAATTCTAATTGAAAAGTGCTAAAAATTTATGACTAAATGAAAGTGCTAAAAATTTATGAATCAGTCAACATGAAACAGATTCCATGTCACAGAGACAGTACACTGAATAAGTAGGATACTGATCCCCTCTGAACTTTCTTATTGTTGCATTTGCCTGTGATGATATGTGTCCCTCACTTGAACTAATATTTCTTCATTCAGAATTTGTGTATTGATGTAATTTCTGTAATTCAAGCATTTTAAATTGTACTAGGAAACTTTGCATATAAAATAACCCTATTAGAGAGGCCTATAAAGCAAAGACTCCTTGGTTAAAGTAAATGTTCACTTTTGTGTAAATAGAGACTCTCATGTGTTATTTCCTTAAAGGAAAAGCTGCTCTCGATGAACTTAAAGTTTTAAAACTCATGTTTCCCTAATATTTTATTATGTCCCAGACAGGTTTATCTATTTCCTGCAAAATATGTCTGGCACATGCTGTCCTATTACCTTTTCCTTAATAGAAAATATTAAAAGGAGTGTATGTTTCCAGTAACCTTTAAAGTTCTTTGATTATATAAAAAGACTCAAAAGCGCAGTAACAAGAAATGCTAATTATGTGTATTTAAAAGATAATTTTCTGCTTTCAAAGTTCTCTCAAAATATGAGACATGAGAAAGTGGTTTTCAGGCTTTATGTACCTTATATAGACAGGACAAGCTCCCTTTCTTCTTATTGCAGTGATAAAACCTTAGGCAGCCCTAATATTAGATGTGATCCTTGCTTTGTGTTAATCATTGTTTTACCACGTACTTGCCTCTCCATTATCAGGCAGGATACTCAGACTCTTGCTTTATCGCAAATGAACCCTATCCACTCCCCGTGATGTGCTGCGTGCTGGCAGTATTCAGCTACTTTTGATAAATTGGTTAGTCTTGTAAAATACTTCCCTAAGCTTGAGTTCTGGAACTCATCAGGTGTCCTCTCTGACAGTCCTGTCTTCCCTTGGCTCTCAGATTACCCCACCAGCTGGGTTAAGGCCCATATCCTCCCATAAAGCGTGTTTCTTTGGAATTCAGATCTATTGGCGTTTGGCACTAAAAAACAGTGTTCTTGCACTTTCTGTCAGATCAGGGCTGAATAATCTCCTGGGGGTGAGTAACCTTTTAAATGTTGGAAGACTAACAGTTTCAGGCATCAGTGTGAGCTTAGCAATTTGTAAGAAAGATCAGAGAAATACTTGTCACTTTTCTTGAATATAGCAAGGTCCAGATTATTTTTTCCTTTTTGCAAATCAGTGTGGAGGTTGGCATCACACTCTCCCCGACCCCATGCCAATCCATCAGTCTGTGCATAGAGCAAACCTTTACGGACAGAAATATGGCTTCTGAAGTACACTGGCACTTAATCAGTATTATTGCATATGACTGAAGGAAGGGAGTTATGAAAGTTTTTGGGTGACAGTCCTCCTCCGACCTATAAAACTCTTGGCAAAGGAATTAATAGGCATCCTATAAACAGGCAGAGTTAAGCTCTTAAAAACAGCATACTATTCATAGGGTTTAAATTTCTCAGCCAACATGGAAAAACTAGGTTGAAAAAGTAGCATCTAATTTATTCTTAAATATAGTTGGAAGATTTGATTTCATTTCTGCTCCCATGAAAGTTAATTATTGCTGCTTCCATCCTAATAAATAGAGGTATTTAAGTTTCAAAGAGTGCCCCCCAAACTTTGTTGTATATATAAACACCTGAGAAGCTTTTATAATCCCTGGTGCCCATTCTATACCCAGCACTAATTGAATTGGAATGCTTGGGGGTGTCTGTCAGGCATCAGTGATTTTTTTTAATGATTTAACAGTCTAACTTTATTTATTTATATTTATTTTATTTTATTTTACTTTACAATACTGTATTGGTTTTGCCATACATCAGCATGAATCCACCATGGGTGTACAAGTGTTCCCAATCTTGAACCCCCTCTCCCCATACCATCTCTCTGGGTCATGCCAGTGCACCAGCCCCAAGCATCCTGTATCCTGCATCGAACCTAGACTGGTGATTCGTTTCTTATATGATATTATACATGTTTCACTGCCATTCTCCCAAATCATCCCACCCTCTCCCTCTCCCACAGAGTCCATCTGTGTCTCTTATGCTGTCTCGCATACAGGGTTACAGTTACCATCTTTCTAAATTTCATATATATGTGTTAGTATACTGTATTGGCAATTGGCACTATACTGATTCTTCTGATCCATGAACATGGTATATTTCTCCATCTATTAGTGTCCTCTTTGATTTCTTTCACCAGTGTTTTATAGTTTTCTATATATAGGTCTTTAGTTTCTTTAGGTAGATATATTCCTAAGTATTTTATTCTTTTCGTTGCAGTGGTAAATGGAATTGTTTCCTTAATTTCTTTTTCTACTTTCTCATTATTAGTGTATAGGAGTGCAAGGGATTTCTGTGTGTTGATTTTATATCCTGCAACTTTACTATATTCATTGATTAGCTCTAGTAATTTTCCAGTGGAGTCTTTAGGGTTTTCTATGTAGAGGATCATGTCATCTGCCAACAGTGAGAGTTTTACTTCTTTTCTAGTTTGGATTCCTTTTATTTCTTTTTCTGCTCTGATTGCTGTGGCCAAAACTTCCAGAACTATGTTGAATAGTAGTGGTGAAAGTGGGCACCCTTGTCTTGTTCCTGACTTTAGGGGAAATGGTTTCAATTTTTCACCATTGAGGATAATGTTTGCTGTGGGTTTGTCATATATAGGTTTTATTATGTTGAGGTATGTTCCTTCTATTCCTGCTTTCTGGAGAGTTTTTATCATAAATGGAGGCATCAGTGATTTTTAAAGATTCCCAGGGAGAAGGCAATATACAGTAAAGTTTGGGAACCTGAGTTAAAACAGACACACTCCCTACCTGCTCTTCAGCTTTTCTCCCTTGCTTCTTTATCTCAATAGTTCTCAATCTGACTGCTTATTAGAATTAGGAGGCATCTTAAAATATTCTATTCTGATCCATTTGGTCTAGGGCTGGATGTAAGCGTCAGAAATGCTTTGCTGTTCCCCAGCTGACTCTAACGTACAGCCATGGTGAAAAAATCACTGGGCTAGCCATAAGGTGGGTCCTTTAGCCTTTTTCTTACAGTAAGAACTTTATGCATATTAAAATTCCTATCCACTTGCCTTGTTGAATGAATTTTCTTCTTCAGTTCACCAGGTTCTTAAGTTCCAACCATTTTCCTAAATCCACTGGTAATAGATTACCTGATGAAATACAGGAGAGCCAGTTACATTTTATTTCAGCTAATCAATAAATGCTGTCTTCTGAAATGTAAATTTAACTAGTGTCCTATATTGACTACGTCTACCAACACTAACTGGTGGGAGAGCATGGCTCATTCTTAGAAAAATTAGCAGCTGAATTTCAGGAAAGTCCCATCCTTTGAATCTTCAAGGTTTAGCCTTTTAGTTCTTATCCTTTCTAGCTGCAGAAGTGGTAGATGAAAGGCATGAGTGATTTGGGAATTAAAAACTACTTAAGATCTCCCAGTGAGCCAGGAGGACCCACATTTCCCTTTTACTTAGAATGTCATTGGCTGACCAGCAGGTGAGGAGTATAGGAGAGGCTGGGTGTCATTGTGCAAGAAGATAGAGCATAGAAAGAGATGAAGACTTGAATATATGCTTTAGTTGCAGGAACCCTGCTTCTGCACTCTCAAAAGGATTGCCATTTTGAGCTTTTTCTATGACTTTCAAGTACTTCAGACTTGATTTCTTTTTTTCATGTTATTTCTTTTTAATCTATCTGAATATTGGATATTTGACTGGAGTTAAGATAGTTTCCAGGTGAAACTGTTCTCATAGCATACTGAGTCTGTACTAATGGAAGGTTCAGGAGTCCCTAGCAATCTTGTAAGAACCCTCTAATCTCAAGAGGCTTCCAAAGCAGTCTGGATGCCTTTCAGCTTCTTCCTCTGGGACTGTTCACCACTAGCTGATTCATGAAATTTCTTTCCTCCTCACCATCCCCAAATAGGCCTTGAACTGTAAATAAGTCATAGGTAGGTGCATTTCTTGACCAATAGAAGGCTCTGTACAAAGAGAAAAGGAGTGAGATTTCACAAGAATTCCCAGAAAGCAGGTGTTATAATGACTTTACCAAATTTGAGTCTGACATTTTGATGAACAACTCTTGAGCACCCCTCATAATGTCCTCCATGGAAGAGATAGGCCAACAGGTAGTATGTCAAATCCCCCTTTGCTGGTCCAAGTTTACTAATGGAAGGAGGTGAAACAGGTGAAGCACATTAACTTTTAACCTGTTAACAATGGTTTTTTTCACTAAGCATTAGATGTTTAAAAGGGAAATGCACACTGGCAGAAAGGAGACAAGACAAAGGGTGATAGGAAGGGGCTGAAAGCTGCATCATGGAACATATTTGCATGCCAGCTGGGCCCACTTTGTGCAGATGTTTTTATAGGAACAAGACGGAAGGGCAGGTGTTCTGATGTTAAGCACATCAGCAAAGCAGCAGACTATTTCTCTGCATAAGGCCCCTTTCTCCTGGCTAAAGAGAGGGGAGGGGGTGGGGCTCAGAGGCTTTGGAATAATTTTATTGTTCAAACTGAATTCAAGTAAATTGCATATTTTGATGGTAAGACTTTTTTCCAAGTTCATTTAAAAGGGATTAAAAATCATCTTAGGACTCTGAAAACCAAAGAGCTGTATGTTCATCCACCTGTGAGCAATCCAGTTATCATCAGCTGTTTTATTCATAGGTGAGAAAACATGTAGCTATTTGGAGAAAATACTTCCAAAATGGATCTCCTTGGTTTATATGCTGAACTTCTTTAAGCTTTAAGGCAGTGTAGATAGGTGAAGCTCTCTCTTCCACAGATGGTTGGCTTGGCCTTCCACTTTTTGCCTGACTGCTTCTGTACCATGTCTATGCAGTGTACATTCCAGAATATGCAGGGAATCAGATTTTTTATACAGGTTGGAGGTTTGCAAATTGGTGGCCTACAGTTTTACTCTTTGACCCACACAGTGCAGGGGAGAACACAAAAAGCAAATTTGAGCCATAATTATAAACTTGGGATTTTACACACAGACACATCTGGATTGCCAGCTTCCCTTGAAAAATCAAAAGATTTGATTATGCTTGCTCACATTCCTCCTGCCAGTAATCTGGTAGATCTTTGTCTTTTTCTGGACACGCTTTTTCCAGTTTGCTACAGCCCCTGTCACTCTGTCATTGGGTTTATTCATTCAGTGAAATGATACAGATATAAGGAGACATTTATATTACCTGTTTATATGGTTCCTATATGCATTTGAGTTTGTGATCCATGGTATAAGGCAAGACTAGATTATGTTGTTGCTCAAGTGTCTTTCAAGCTTCTTTTGTGGATTTTCTGTTTTGTGCAAATGGAGTTCTTAATATTGTTATAGATTATCTGAAACTTTGCTTGAGGAAAGAACTTGACTATACTTCTGCAGTTCTGAAAGTTGTTTCTGCCCTATTTCAGTTTAGTCTTAGAGCACAAATGAATTTGTGACTACAGAGTAACTCAAGTTGATTTTCTTTTATTTTGGCAGTGTTTTCATTGATGGAGAATTAAAGTGATCATCTGGATGAACTCATCTATAAGTAGAAAACAGAAATTAGTAATTTGATTATCAGAGGTGGTTGCCTGTACAGGTCAAATCTAGCAAACACATGCTCAACTGTTAATGTTAATCACCTATTAATATCAAAAAACCTTAACACAGGAAAGGACTTTAGGGATTAAAATTTGACCTCTTCATTTCACAGATGAAAAAATGGAACTTCAGAATGGTTAAGCAAACTATTCTTTTTTGCTGGGAGGAGGAGCCTGTTGATTGTCCAGAGTCTTGAATCACCCTTACCCACTCCCCTCTACCTGGTGCATCTGAAACTAGCATCTGTCAATGGGTGACCCTCAGAGTGTGCGTGAGAACGAAGAGGTACACTTCTTTGTGTCCTGTGTACCTCTGTCTTGCTTTTCCATTTAGCTTAGGCCTTGCCAGAGTTCTTGAGACAAATCTGCTGTGAGCCTTTTTCTCAAAGAGCCCCTTTGGTGCACTGGGTGCTCACCTTCCTATATGTAGGGAAGAAGAGTAAGGTGATCTTTCACATCACCGTTACAGAATCTCAGCCGGGCAATTAGAGGAAACATTCAGAATTCCCAAGTAGAGTTGTCACAGGTTTGGCTTAAAGCAACCTATTCTTAATTACACTACAGGTTAGTATCCCAGCTGAGACCTAAACCCATTTCTTTTGACTTTAACCAGGGCCTATGTTATTTATATTATCCTTGGTGGTGGTTTATTCACTAAGTCATGTCCGACTCTTGTGACACCATAAACTGAAGCCTGCCAGGCTCCTCTGTCCATGGGATTCCCCAGGCAAGAATACTGGAGTGGGTTGCCATTTCCTTCTCCAGGGGATCTTCTTGACCCAGAGATCGAACCCAAGTTTCCTGTATTGCAGGCAGCTTCTTTAACGACTGAGCCACCAAGCCCTATATTATCCTTATTGCTTCTAAAATTATATAGATAGTTTCAGGTTTATTTCTCAGCTTTCATTGTTGCTTTTGTTTATTGCAATAGCATTATTTGTAGCAAAAATTGTATTAACGTTGGCATAGCTACACATTTATAATTATCAGAATCATGTATAATGAAACTGTAACTCATTTCGTAGATACATTTTTTTAAAATGTGAAGATGACCCTTAGTAATGAAAAATTTATAATTCATATTTTAATAAAAAGGCTTCCGAACAACAGGAAATGTTACCAGTAGTTGTCTTTGCATGACTTTAGATGGCTTCTCTCACTTTTTTCTTTTTCTTGTCTGTGTTCTGAATTTTCCGTGAGTCTATATCACTTTTATAATTACTAGAATTTTTAAACCGTTATATATTAAAAAAAAGCAAATCTACTGTGATAAAGACATGAAGCATTTATGTGAAATTAGAATGTTCTCACACCTCATTCATTCCTAAGAATGGAATGTAAAGACCATTTCCTGTGACTCAAATATGCACATAAAGAGAAAGGATTTGACACTTTCCCACAGTGAAAGAAAAATGCCTGGTGGCTGTGATTGTAAGGGACATGTGCGGAGGGCTGAGCCCTAGGATGCATTCCGGGCTGAATAACACCAATGTTAAAAATCCTGCAGTTGCAGCTTCCTCGGTGATGATCCCCTCAGAGTATCTAACTAATCGATTTAGGCCAATCTTCTGGGATGAACTTTTATTTTCTTAGAAATTCTGAAAGCTGAGAAGAATTCAGATTTTGATTTACCTTTGTCTAGTGTTGGGGAGCTTAAAGAAAGGGAAGCAACCGACCCCTCTCCCAAAGGCTACTGCAACAGCTGTGCAGTTACCAGGGGAAGAGTTTACTTGGATGGAGAGAGAAAATGCTTCTTTATAAATAATCTGCTTTTACTACTTCTGTTTCTGGGAAACTTGATCCAAACAATGCACCTATGAGTGTTTGAGGTCAAGTTCCAACTGTTTTTATTAAATATTTGACTGTTTTATGTGTTTGTAATTGAGTTTGATATCCACGTAATTAAGGAGCCTGGTGTCAGGAGCTTGCCTGTCTGTCTCTCTTCTCTGTCCCACTCTCTACTTTGAAAACATTAAGTGTTTAAATATGGCTCACTCTGCTTTCTCGTGTTCCTTAATCTCAGTATTTCAATTTCTTTGGTATTTCTTGCTTTAGAAGCATCAAAGAACATTGCATAGCTCAGTGCTGATCAATCCTCAGTCCTTTGACATCCTCTCTGCAAAGCTGGGGTGCAATACAGGGAATACAGTGGACAAGTAGATCCATGTTTTGTGTCTGTGAGTCAGGCACTATTTTACTTACTTTCCCTTCATTCCCTTTTGGGAGGGACTCTACCCACTCCAGTATTCTGGCCTGGAGAATTCCATGGACTGTATCGTCCATGGGGTCACAAAGAGTCGGACACGACTGAGCCACCCTCACTCACTCACAAGCCTGTTTACAAAAGGATATTTTAGGACCTCAGAGAAACAAGTTAAATTGAAATCAATAAAATATTTGCATCAACTTTTTGTATCAGCAGTTAACTCTTGGAGGGACTGCTCCCTTTTTAAAAGTTTGCTATGTTTCTAGATAAGTCATGACCTCTTTTAACTTCTAATCAGCATGAACACACACACGCACACACACACCCCCACCCTCCCTCTCCTTAATCCCCATCTATAAACATTCCTGTTACAGTTGGGATGTGGCACTCCTGCTGCTGATGGAGTTGGAAGATCCTTTCAGACAAGGCCTAGTGATACTGTTGCAGGAAGAGGGACCCCTTCCAGGGCCCGAAACTGGGCTCTTGTCTGACACTCAGAAATGAATTGTCCGAGGAGACACATGTGCTGACTAAGCAAGAGATTTTATTGGGAAAGGGCACCCGAGTGGAGAGCAGCAGGGTGAGGAAACCCAGGAGAACTGCTCTGCCATGTGGCTTGCAACATCGGGTTTTATGGTGATGGGATTCGTTTCCGGGTGGTCTTTGGCCAGTCATTCTAATTCAGAGTCTTTCCTGGTGGCACACGCATCGCTCAGCCAAGATGGATGCTAGCGAGAGGGGTTCTGGGAAGTGGACGGACACGCGGTGTCTCCTTTCAACCTTTCCCGAACTCTTCAGGTTGGTGGTGGCTTATTAGTTCTGTATTCCTTATCAGGATCTCCTGTCATAAAACAACTCATGCAAATGGTTACTATGATGCCTAGCCAGGGTGAGTGGTTTCAATCAGTGTGCTTCCCCCAACAATACTTCAGTACTTCACATGGCCTAGGTATGAAATCCCCCCCCTGCTGTTTGTCACTAAGTATTTTGGTAAATTATACTTTCTCACTTCCTCTGAGTCAGGAGTAATAAGCCATGCCTTCAGACTGAGTAGCTGAGGCTCTGACTTTAAAAAAGGGGAGTGCTTAGAAGTGACAAAGAGCACCTCTGTTTAGAAGGGAGAGTAATTGAAAACTCCCAAGCAGCTCCCTGTACTTCTTCTCAGGTCATTCCTGGAAACAAACTTTCATAGTCAAAATCCCTCCTCACTCATGAGTCTTTTTGCTTCTCACCCTGAAATAGTGCAGGTGTACACTAAAGGACATTTCCAGTTGAGGAAGTTAGGAAAATTCCAAAGTGGAACTTTATTTTACCACAAGTTTTGGCTTCTTGTGAAAATAACTTTACAAATGGTTGTCGGTTTAAAATGCTAGTTGGTGAATGAGTGAAATTGTCCTTTTTATAGCTTAAAGCACTTAGGGTACATTATATTTCACAGTAGAAGAGATGGAAAACCGAAACTATGCAGTTTAGTCATATCCCTGGTAGAGTGTGGCATATTAATTGTCAATACAATGTGTAAATTTGGGAGAAAAAAACCTGGACAGGCAACGGGCTGAAAGACTATGACCAGGGAGCCACCCACTCCCAGAGTCCCAGCCTGCCACTGGGGCCTGGGTAAGTCCTGCCGGTGGAGAAAGGCAGACTTGGACTCTAACCTCAGCTTTCCTCCTCTGTTAGGTGGTGGTCTAAGTGTCGAGTCCGTGGGGCCACACGCTTTGGGTCTATATTCTACCTTCTCTACTTATTCTGTGACCCTGGGCAACCCTTTGGTGTTTCTCATCTCAGAATGGAGGTTATAATACCACCTGGTGCATAGTGTTTGATGATTAAGGGGAAATGTGTTATGCAATGTAATTGGAAAGGTGCTGGCACATTGTATGCCTTTAGTAAATATTATTACTAAATGTGTCACCTTAGCAAAGGCCAGTGACTGGTCCCTCTCTCAGTGTCCCCATATATGAGTGGAAAAGCAAATTATATGGATTAATTTAGAGCATGGGTTTTGTTAATTTAATTTTAACCTTTTTATTTGAAAAATTGCAAACACACACCAAAGTAGAGACTACTGTGATTTCAGTTTCCAGTTGCAAATGTAAGGCGATTACAAGTTGTACAGCAAATGACAAGTCTAACAAACTGAAAAATTAACAACTCATCTTGGATCTGTAAGAGAAGGGAGGACACATGACAAACTGTTGCCCCCAAGATTGGAGAGACAGAGGTGAATACAGAGAGGCATGGCTTCCTGGAGCAGAAACTTTCAGGCAGGTCTGTAACTGCTGAATTGCTGGAGGCTCAGTGGGGACAAGTCTCAGAGCTCAAAACTCCAAGGGGACCCTGGCTTGGGAGAGGGGACAATACTGTGAGATTTATCTCCAGGAACTCAAGCAGGTTCCCATAGTAAATACCAAGGAAAAATCTCCTCATGCTTCCATCAGGGGAGGAGGAAGGAACATATTATGAAATGTGTCAGAGCACTTTTCTTCTTTCACAAGGCCTGTCCTCATGTGAAACTAATTAACCAGAGCCTCACCTGTTGGGGTATTATCAGAGCCTAACTCACCTGGGGCTGGGAAATACTCAACTCCAGCCTACTATGGCCACTTTGTCCCACCTAAGCGGGGAGAAAAACCTGCAGTCAGCTTTCCAGTCCAGAGACATAGGCTCACTAAATACTGAGACCTGACCTTAGGTCTGTCATGCACTTCCCCTCCTCCCTCCACCATGTGACTGAAGGTCTGTTTACAGTGGTGTCTTTTACCTGGTATATCGTGTCTGGCTATCAAGAAAGATCTACAAGGCATACTAAAAGTAAAACAAAACACAAACCTCAGAATTTAAAGAGACAGAGCAAGCATCAGAACCAGACATGGTAGAGATGTTGAAATTATCAGACTGGGAATTTAAAACAACTGGTTAATATGCTAAGGGCTTTCATGGACAAAGTTAGATGGCATGTAAAAACAGATGGGCAATGTAAGCAGAGAGATGGAAATCCAAAGAAAGAACCAAAAAGAAATTTTAGAGAGACTAGTGTAAATACAGTGAGCCCTTGAACAACATGAGTCTGTAAGGGTTCACTGACACATGGAATTTTTAATATAAATACATACTATAGTGTTATGTCATCTGAGGTTAGTTGAATCCAAGGATGTGGAACCATGGATACAGAAGGCTGAGTGTAAAGTTTTACAGAGATTTTTAACTGCACTGGGGGTTGGTGCATTAAGAACTGACTATTTCAAGGGTAAACTGTAATCCTGGGTGCCCAGCATCAAGTTTTAGTGATGACCATTTTTGTTTCAACTATTGTCCCATCATTTTTTTTTTATGAGACTTTTTGAGCAAATTACAAAAATGATATTATATTAACCATAAATTCTTCAGCATGTAGGTACAATAGATTGTTTATAAGATGACTGCAGTAATTCTGTGTGCAACTTCTTTGTAACATGCCTTTGCAGCTCCTCCCATTAGGAGGTGGTCTTGTAAAATGCTGTGACTGATGAATGTGCAAAAGTGATGATGTGGGATTCTAAACCTATGTCTTGTAATTTCTAGATAAAGGAATTGTTCAGCTGAGTCCAGTCCAAGTTGCTGACCTTACAGAATTGTGAATAAACAGCATGTTAAGTTTGGGGCAGTTTATTATGCAGCAGTAGATAACCTAACACAATGACGTGTTTTTTAAAGTGCCTAATGTTGGAGAAGACTCTTCAGAGTCCCTTGGACTGCAAGGAGATCCAACCAGTCCATTCTAAAGGAGATCAGTCCTGGGTGTTCATTGGAAGGACTGATGCTAAAGCTAAACTCCAATACTTTGGCCACCTCATGCAAAGTTGACTCCTTGGAAAAGACCCTGATGCTGGGAGGGATTAGAGGCAGGAGGAGAAGGGGATGAGATGGCTGGATGGCATCACTGACTCGATGGACATGAGTTTGAGTAAACTCCCGGAGTTGGTGATGGACAAGGAGGCCTGGCGTGCTGCGATTCACGGGGTCGCAAAGAGTCAGACACGACTGAGCGACTGAACTGAACTGTGAACGCAGGTCTTCATACATAACAAACATGTTGCTTTTACCATCCTGACCAGGGGACTGAACTTACAGGGCAGGAAACATTTTAAAACTCTACAGGAGAGTGTCAGCACATTAAGGTCAGGGTGGAAATAGTATTTCAAGATATTCATTCAAACTGTGAGCCTTCTATGGCTGAATTGGCTATTCCAACTTAAGGCTCAAGGAATGTTGATACTTGAACAAGCTATATTGGGCCATGGTCTCTTTTGAGTAACTGATAGAACATTTACATAGGAAAAAAACGCATGGGTATACAGCCCTCTTGTTACACACACACACACACACAGATAAGAGTTTTGTTTACATCATAGGGCTCATGAATCAGTTAATGTGTGGATGCATGTGTTAGTTGCTCAGTCGTGTCTGACACCAGGCTTCTCTATCCATGAAATTCTCCAGGCAAGAATACTGGAGTGGGTAGCCATTCCCTTCTCCAGGGGATAATGTGTAGATACAGTTAAAGAACTCTGACCTTGAGTGAGCAGACCCCTTACTTGAATCCCAGGGCTGATAATCAGCTCTAAATGCCAAAGAGTCTGTGTATGACAATTTGCCAAGGATCATTTCAATTCCTGTTCTGTTGCAGCTACTGATGAATGACGAGGAGTTGTTGGTATGAGTCTCTGGCTTGATTTCAGGTTTAGAGTATGGAAGCTTCTTAACCAGTGCTTAGTCTAACCAGATTTGTTTCAAAGCCTTTCAAAGCTTTAAGCACATTCTTCCCACTCCCAGTCCTGATCTTCCTTTAGCCTGAGTTCTGTGCAATGGAATGTTCCAGAACTTGGCAGCTCCTCAGCAGACCCTCAGCAGCTGCACCTTAGCTTGCTGCTGGCACTGTCCAATGTGCTGGATGCTTCCACAGGGCTTGGCAGTGTTTTTCTTAAAGATTGTAGTTGATAATTTATTAGGCTTGTGCAGACTATAAATATTTGCCTTGGTTTTTATTTTACCACCACCTGATTATTGTCTTTGCTGTTTGTCACACACCAGTTTGCTCATTATCTTATCGTAGAAACGGCCAGTCCTTTGGCCACTGAGTCTTTCCCTTACTGATATGCTATAAGGCCCCGCCTTCTCCAGGAGTAGGCAAGGATGGAAGAGAGCAAGGGGATGCTGAGTGACTGAGAGTCAGCCCCAAACTGAGGATAACCGAGGAACTGGAAGTCCTCTCAAACTGATATTAAAATAATGTTATTGATTATAAGAGAGATAAATAAAAGGGGGTTACTATTAATAAAAAGAAAGTAGTACCCACTCTATATCACTCATCACCCTCTTTTTCCTTACTTTGTAATAGCACTTACCACCTTGCCTAATGATACATATTTGTTTATTATTTGCCTGCCTCTGTTTTAATGTAAACTCCATTAGAACATGTAATTTGCTATATCACTAGGCCAGTGGCTGGTACATAGTAGGTGCTCAGTAGCTATTTTAATTATTTCTTAATGAATAGCTGAGCAATTGAATGGAGTAATCTTAATAAACTGACATCTTCTGAAGTTTTTCCAACATTGATATTTTTAAGAATCCCCTCAGAAGAGCTTTTAAAAGAGTCAACTATTCAGTCTATATTTTTAGAGACTTTCATCATTAGCATGGAAATTGAACTCCAGAATCAAGTATTTAAGCTTTCCAAGTGATGCCGAGAAAAGAGTTTTGGAAAAAGCTGCCTTGTGTGACTTATATTCCCTCTAAAGATGTACAGCAGGAATACTTAGTAAAACAGTGGAGTTCCATCCTTTGTCCCTGGCAATTTGGGACAAATCAAAATATAATCAAAATTTTAAAAATAATCAAATAGGTAATTCAATAACTCATTCTCATTTAAAATAATTTCTTCCTGGTTTTTTTCTCATCTTTTCACTGTGTCCCTTCTTATAGGTTCTTCTGAGATATACATCTCAGAAAAGCTGAAAATTTCTCTTGACCAGATATTTCTTCCAAATTGAGAAAAATTTGGTAGCAGGCATTGAGAATGTAAGAAGAAACGTTTGGAGAATTGGCAGACTCATTTTTGCCACTTGAGTCCTCAATTTCAAGAGCATATAGGGCAATTAATACCTACAAAAAAATCAATTAAGCCTTGAAGGATGTAATCAAGTAATTCATTAAACAAACAAAAGGAACATAAATGGTTAAAAATATTTTTAAGTTTTAAACTTTTTTTTTAACTGATCAAAGAAATGCAAATTTAAGGAGTAATAAGATTTTTCCCTGACCAGTTTGGCAAAAGCTAACATCCAGTGTTAGAGATGGTGTGGAGAAACGAGCACTTTTGTACACAGAAATAAGCACTTCTGCTGGGCCAGGAACAAGGTTTCTTAAGAGAATCTTGGAAATAAGCATAAACAATTTAAATTTGGATATCATCAGGCCCAACAATTCTATTTGATAGAATGTATCCTTGGAAAATCACTGGACGTGTGTCCAAAGATGTACTTCAAGGATATTAATGGATGGGCCATTTATAAAATAAAATATTTTAAAACAACTTGTTCACCAGTTCAGGATGATGAAATTAGTTGACATGTTTCCGTACATTAAAAATAACTGACATTTACTGAGCACTTACTATTACATATTGTATGTAATATTATTATAACATATAATAATATGTAATAATTATACTTACAATTACTATTACTCTACTATTACTATATTACATATAGTTATATATAATAATTATTATACTTACAATTATTACAATTACTATTATACTGTACTTACTATTACATAGTAAGTACCTTATCCATGGCACTTACTATGTGCTATTACATATTACATAGCCTGATGCTGTGCTAAGTTTATTATAGGGGTTAACTCTTAATTTTCACAGTGATCCTCTGTGTAGATAGTACTATTTTGTCTCATTTTAAAGTCGAGGAAAGTGAGACACAAAAGGGTTGAATTAGTTGCATGAGGCTGTGCAGCTGGTAAATAGTAGAGTTGGGAATGGCACCCAGGCATTCTGGCCTGGTCTGTACTCTTAACCCCTGTGTGTGGAATGTAACTCAACAACTGTGTGGAAAGGGGAAAAGATATATTCAGTAGAGAAAAGTAGATTTCAGAAGAAGCTGGTTTAGTTACAGAAAGAACAGAGTGAGGAAAGAAGAATATGTGTAGAATGCTTAGAAAAAACATTTGAAGGGGTGAATACTAAATTTATTATATCAGGGTTACTTTCAGGTGACTTTCATTTTCTCCTTTACAATTCCTTATAATCTAAGATTCTTGTTCAATAAGCTTATACTTCTTTTACAGTCAGAAAAGATATTTTTAAAAAATTGGCAAACTTTAACCATAATTAGTTTTTAATACACGTTGAGGCATTCCTGTCTGACTCAAATGGTGTTGGTTTTCCCTGCTAATGTTTTCTACAAGCCAGTTCCTTCCTAAATTTCATTTATTCAATAGTTTAATATTTGTTTCATATCTATATTTTAGTGGAACCATTGATATAACTATCCTGAGAGCTATCATTAAGGAGGTGCATAGGGAAATTAAGTTGTTAAATTGTAATAAACATGGACACTTGGCTGGCCCAAGAGTCATTGAAGAGGTCTCCACCCTGCCAGCTGGAGGTGCTGGATACTCACTTTGCAGTCACTGTTGTACCTAGAGTTGGCCATGTGATCCGTGAGACCAAAGGTACTGGATGCAACATGAAATTCTGTCAAATTCTCTACTTTCCTGGTAGAAAGATCCAATCTAACTGGCGATGCTCTCTTCTCACTTAAGCTGTTCAGCCATTTGTGAGGATATGAGTTTTGCAGTTGTAGCAGCTGTTTTGCAAAGTTGAGGATACAAGTGAGGGAAAGATCAAGGAGAGTTTGACCCTAATAGGGGGTGCTGCTGAACCAAATTCAGCTGAAGCCTACCTCCACACTTCTTGTTTTGCTGGAAAGAGAATACCTTATTTGTTCAAGCCACTGTTGACTCTTGTTCTAGTTGCACCAAGTGTATTTCCAGAGGACACAGTGCTGAAAATGCTCAGGTATTCTTTCTTACATTTAAATATGTTTTCTATCTTGCCTTGCATAGAAATATTTGTGAGTCATTTTTGTGGAATCCTAAAAGACACAAATTAGAACTAAAATTAGAATTTATTTAGAATTAGAGTTCATCTGGTTAAATTTTTTTCTTTTTACATACAAAAAGTTAATATTTATGGGAGGTGAATGATTAGCACAAGGTCATGTATGTGTGTGTGCTCAGTTGTGTCTGACTCTTTGAGACCCCATGGGCTGTCCGTGGGATTCTCCAGGCAAGAACACTGGAGTGGGTTGCCATTTCCTCCTCTGGGGGATCTTCCTGACCCAGGGATCAAACCTGAGTGTCCTGTGTCTCCTGCACTAGCACGTTAGCAGGTGGATTCTTTACTATTGAGCCACCTGGGAAGCCCCTTAAGGTTATGTGACTAGTGGTTAATTTTTTAGATCATTTTAGAACTTTGCATGGTAGCACTTTCAGTTGGTTATTTCTGTTGCCTATATGTCAAAAGTCATAAGGTATATTAAGTCCAAGATGATAGACTCTTGACACCCTACAGCATCTCAGTAGATACACTGCCTGACGAGAACTATGTCTGCTTTTTACCCTGAGCATGAGAACTGCTGGTTGATGAATCTACAGAAGAAACGAGCGGAAGGATGCTTGCCTGGGTGTGTTAGTAGCTGTGCTCCATCATAGACACTGAAAGAGTCACTTGGGTGATTTTGGTCACTGATACAGGCTGAGATGTGCAAGCCTATGGCAGCCAGTACAGAGTGAACTCGTTATTTTTGTCTGAAAGGCCAGCATAGCCTCTGCGGGAACATCTTTTTGGGATTTCTGTATCACTCACAGCTAATGGGCCTGGACTCGCCACTTATATTTCCAAAGTGGATTCCAGTGGTATAATATCACTTTAGAATGAAGCTTAAAAAGGAAGAAGATGGACATCAAGGTCATAATATAGAACCCTATCCATAAGATGTTTATTCTAATAACTGCATTTGAATGTGTACCAAGGATATCTTTTTCTCCTGGCCAAGTCATAAAATGACCCTAAAAACTGAAGACAGAGCCATATCCTAAACACTTGTGAACCAGCTCTCGGCTCAAAAGTTACCCCAAGGAAACATTCCCTGATCCCTCAACGGAGGCAGACCCACAGCCTCCCTAAGGTGTCTCACTCCATTTTAACTTCTTTCAGGCGCTTATCAACATCTGACCATTATTTTCTTACCTTTTCTCCTTGTTCGATCTCCCTCTCCCTTTTCTAACTAGGATGTTGGATTAGAGGCAGCAGGACCCACTCTGTCTTACTCTCTGTGGCATACTCAGCCAAGATGCCAGGTCCTGGAGTAGGAGCTCAGTAAATACTGGTTGAATGAATGATGCTCCGATTATCAATACTTTAGCTACTTAGTCAGTTCAATAAATTGTCTTTTAAAGATGAGATGGAAGATAGATTGTTTCTTTTCAATGTGGTAATGGTGTTGATTTATGTGTTAGCCAAGCGAGTGTGCACCTCAGCCCCAAGAGTTACAATGTAAATACGTGGAAACAGTATTGGAACAGTTAGAACTAGCACATGGGTCGGTCACAGTAAAATGCGTATTTGTGTGTGTGTGTGTGTGTGTGTGTGTGTGTGTGTGCGCGCGTACATATAGGTCAGGCTTGTATAACTTGGCTTTGCCTAAGTAGCCAATGATCTGGGTTAGCAAGGGAAAGCTAAATATTTTTTACATTGTGCCAGGATTATACAGATGTTTTCACATTTTATGACCTAGTATGTTATTTTCACAACCTTCAGTTGATCCTGTGCTCTAGGCATATGTACACATTGTGCTGAGACCCCAGTATAAAAAGCACTGAAACCACGCCAGCACTACCCTTGCTCAGGAGACCTGCAGGGAGCTTGACTGAAAGGAAACCTAGGCATCTGCAAGCACTACATAATAAGAACAAGAACTTGAAACTGTGTCCAAGAGAGAAGAGCCTGTGGAGAGCCTCGGAGCACCCCACCCACCCTCCGGAGGGAAAGCGTGTGGGATGTGGTGTAGAAGGAACATTATTCACCTCCTAAGAGCAGCTAAGCTGCCAGCAAACTGAATTTTCAGAGTAAGATAAACGTTAATTACAGATGTCAAGATTAGAGTTTGCTTTTTCTGCAAATTCCATGGGGTCTCTAAGCAACTTGATCTTTGAATTCCCAAGGTACTAAAAATCTGCACAGAAGAGACTATTATCTTAATATTGCAAGAATCCTCACCTTGAGGGCTGCCAAGTGAAAATCTAGCTTAATGACATAGACTACAGGGAATATTCCTGGGTATTTTTTAGAGGGCTGACATTTAAAACACAATTTAAGCAGATAATTGTAACTATAAACTCTTCCAAAATTCTAAAAGTATATAAGGTGCCATGCCTGAACTTAGAGTAACAACTGTGTGATCACTAAAATTGGATTTTGATTTTAGAAAGCTTTCCCACATGCTCTGTTTAAAAGGTATTTGTCACTTTAAAAGTGTCATTTTAACAGCAAAGCACTTCCCAGACACTCTGCTGACAAAGGTCTGTGTAGTCAAAGCAATGGTTTTTCCAGTAGTCATGTACAGATATGAGAGTTGGACCGTAAATAATGCTGAGTACTGAAGAATTCATGCTTTAGAACTGTGGTGCTGGAGAAGAACTCTTGAGAGTCCCTTGGACTGCAAGGAGATCAAACCAGTCAATCCTAAAGGAAATCAACCCTGACTGATTCATTGGAAGGACACTGATGCTGAAGCTGAAGCTCCAGTACTTTGATTACTTGATGCCAACTCAATTAGCTGGCTTACTGGAAGAGACCCTGATGCTGTGAAAGTTTGAGGGCAGGAGGAGAAGGGGGTGACGGAGGATGAGATGGTTGGATGGCATCACCGACTCAATGAACATGAGTTTGAGCAAACTCTGGGAGATAGTGAAGAACAGGGAAGCCTGACATGCTGAAGTCCATGGGGTCACAAAGAGTTGGACATGACTTAACAGCTGAACAACAACAGTGACTTCCCAGATAAGGAATTTGGCTGCTGGAAGGCAAAAAGCTGAGTCTTCATATTTGATATTCATAAATGTAAAGTCACCTTCTCTTCCCTTTTTGCCCCAGTCAATTAATACTGATGGCAAAGGATTCTTGGGAACAGGATCCAGATTAAATTACAACTGTCCAAGGTTTGAAATGTTATGAATATCCAGGCAATATCTGTTTGTTATGTTGCTGTTCTGGTATATAGAATCTCAGGCCACAGAAACACAGGTGTAGAAGAAATGTAACACTTAAAAAAAAAAAACAACACTGATACTCATCTCAATGTTACATCCCTATTCTATTTCTGTTGAGCAACATAAAATACAAAATTAGTCATTTGTGGGTAAACTCAGCTTTTCCAAGTTTAAAATCCGTAAGTTGAGTTTCTTTCTCCATCCTTCTTCCTGGAGTAGCAGACCACATCCTGGCATCAGGGAGATGAGCCCACTGCTGGCTGTTTACAAATCCCCCTGAAGTACTGGCAATGATGCGGACATAGCTGCTTTGCTCTGCCATGGGTAACGTGATTAGCTTTGTCATATCCTCTTGGCCCTCAACACTCCACACAGCCCTCTTTACCTTATTCCTCCAGGCAAGGCTACTGCCTCCCGTAATCCAGGTGGAAAGAGGGGTACAGGTCCCCTGTGCTACCACATCTGAGTATTATATCTTTTGTCCTTTTGCAACAAACACTCCTTTGGTAGCAACAAACACTCCTTTGGTAAAAACCTTTGATCAGCACCTCACTATTTTGCTCTCCTTTCTGATTCTGTTTCTTTTCTCCTATCTCAGAAAAGTGTGTTAATTTTGAAAACCTCAACCTTCAGGGAAGTTGTTAAGATTAATGTAATGAATATCTATCTGTCCATGTTTTCATATAGACTCATCAACGGTTACCTTTCTGTCTCACATTATCTGTCTACACTCACACTCACACACACACTCACACATATTTTATCTCTCTGTCTACACACATACACACACACACGTACTCCCTCTACCTGAATCAGTGAAGAGTTAGTTGCCTACATCATGCCATGTAACCCTGAAATACCATGTATCTCTCAAGAACAAGGTGTTCAATCTTATCACATTTGGAAATTTAACATTGTCGCATACTTTTACTAGTATTTCTACTTTCTGTGTCCGAAAATTTCCAGTCATCCCCTCAATGTCCTTTACAAATGTTTTTCCCTCGCTAATCCAGGGTCCAATTCAGGATCACTAACTGCATTTAGTCATCAAGGATCTTTACTCGCCTTTGATTGAGATTATCAGCTCAGAGAATTGTTACCTTGTTCAAGTACATGGAGAGAGAGGAGGTGAAAGTAGGGAGGGAAAAACTCACTTTGCTCTTTAGCTTAGCCCTTGGTTTTTAAAGTTCAAAAGCCAAGAGATCAATTCTTTTGTCACTCCTCGCATTTTTGCTTGTGGATACCTATCCTGTGTGCAATGAGTGCCAGCAAAGGAAGGCTGAAGAAAGGATAAACCATGCTTGTTAATATTACACTTCACATTATTATCTTGCTTTAGTATTATTACAAACATACGAGTTTTTGTCTTCCATTAAAGTGTATTTTCTCCTTGAGAATTTTTGATCATTCCTCCAGTGTCATCTTGTTCTTCCTTATGGAACTCAGTCTTAGAGAATGATGTTCTTCCCTTTTGTCTCTCTCTCTCTCTCTTGCTCTCTCTCCTGATTCCTTTTTCAGTTCAGTTCAGTTGCTCAGTCATGTCTGACTCTTTGTGACCCCATGGACTTCAGTGCACCAGGCCTCCCTGTCCATCACCAACTCCCAGAGTTTACTCATGTCCATTGAGTCGATGATTCCATCCAATCATCTCAGCCTCGGTCATCCCTTTCTTCTCCCACCATCAGTCTTTCCCAGCATCAGGGTCTTTTCCAATGAGTCAGCTCTTCACACGAGGTGGCCAAAGTATTGGAGTTTCAGCTTCAGCATCAGTCCTTCCAATGAACACCCAAAACTGATATCCTTTAGGATGGACTGGTTGGATCTCCTTGCAGCCCAAGGTACTCTCAAGAGTCTTCTCCAACACCACAGTTCAAAAGCATCAATTCTTAAGTGCTCAGCTTTCTTTATAGTCCAACTCTCATATCCATACATGACTACTGGAAAAACCATAGCCTTGACTAGATGGACCTTTGTTGGCAAAATAATGTCTCTGCTTTTTAATATGCTGTCTAGGTTGGTCATAACTTTTCTTCCAAGGAGCAATCGTCTTTTAATTTCATGGCAGAAGTCACCATCTGCAGTGATTTTGGAACCCCCCAAAATAAAGACTGTCATTGTTTCTGCTATTTCCCCATCTATTTGCTGTGAAGTAATGGGACCGGATGCCATGAATTAGTTTTCTGAACATTGACTTTTAAGCCAACATTTTCACTCTCCTGTTTCACTTTCTGCCATAAGGGTGATATCATCTGCATATCTCAGGTTATTGATATTTCTCCGGGCAATCTTGATTCCAGCTTGTGCTTCATCCAGCCCAGCATTTCGCATGATGTACTCTGCATATAAGTTAAATAGGCACGGTGACCACATACAGCCTTGATGTACTCCTCTCCCAATCTGGAACCAGTCTGTTGTTCAGTGTACAGTTCTAACCATTGCTTCCTGACCTGCATACAGATTTCTCAGGGGGCAGGTCAGGTGGTCTGTTATTCCCATGTCTTTAAGAATTTTCCACGGTTTGTTGTGATCTACACAGTCAAAGGCTTTGGCATAGTCAATAAAGCAGAAATAGATGTTTTTCTGGAACTCTCTTGCTTTTTTGATGATCCAACGGATGTTGGCAATTTGATCTCTGGTTCGTCTGCCTTTTCTAAATCCAGCTTGAACATCTGGAAGTTCGCGATTCATGTACTGTTGAAGCCTGGCTTGGAGAATTTTGAGCATTGCTCTTTACTGTTGTATTATTGCAATTGATGCCACAGAGAAAATATGTTTAGTTGGTGTCTTGAAGGTACATTTTGGACACTGACTAACTTTAGAAGGACAGTTGGTGGATCAGGCATGAAGATGGAGATGAAACTCTGAAGGATGCTGTACCAAAGGAAATTGCTAGCTAAAAGCGTCAGGAGCAACCTCAGTTTAGTGTAGCAAGTTAGGACAGCCTTTTCATTCTGATAGTCTGAGGCTGTCTTTTGGAGGATGAGCTCAGTTTATTCATTAGAGCTGATAACTTGTGAACTTTAAATCAGTTGCAGATTTTGAACATGACAACCTTGCTTCTTTTGAGAGGCTGACATCATAAAGCCAAGAATTTTATGACAGTGAACTCAGGGCCTTTTGTGCTGTTCTAGGCAGTATTTTACTTGACATTAGAGAGATGTTGTGTAAATACTTCAGTGATAGAAATGCAGAAGAGTAATTATTCTTGTTCAACTAATAGCATAAACAATTGAGCTCAGATTCTGGGATTTACTCAACTAACCCTCAAAACATGCTTTGCTGTTGCTGGGAAGTGTGTGGAAGTTGCTCAGTCATGTCCAACTCTTTGCAACCCCATAGACTATAGCCTGCCAGGTTCCTTTGTCCATGGAATTCTCCAGGTAGTAATGCTGGAGTGAGTAGCTGTTCCCTTCTCCAGGATCTTCCCAACCCAGGGATTGAACCCAGGTCTCCCGCATTGCAGGTGAATTGTTTTCCAGCTGAACTACCTGGGAAGCTGGGATGTATAGAAAAAAGAAAAAAATCTTATTTTTTTTTTTGAAAGACAGGTCACACTCTGGGAAAAAAGTTATTTACCATGCATCTATATGATAAAGAATTTGTATCAGACTATATAAAGAACTCTAACAGTTCAATAATAAGAAGGCAATAAAGAAGTTATATCAGAATATATAAAGAACTCTAACCGTTCAATAATAAGCCAAACAATCCAATTAAAAATGAGTAAAAGATGCAAGCAGACACTTTGGTTAATGCAGACAAAAGGTACTCAATAACACCAGTCACTAGTGAAATATAATGAGATACTACTTCAGAACCACTAGAATGAATAAAGTTTAAAAGACTGCTAACACCAAGTATGAGCAACCCAAATGTCTACCAACATGCGAATACATTTGTATGTCTGTATAGTGGGATACTACTCAGAAAAAAAAAACAAAGTAATGAAGCAACAACATAGATAAATCTCGAAATAACTATACTGAGTGAAAAAAACAGGCAAAGAAGAATGTACATATTGTATGATTCCTTTCATATAAAATTTTAGAAATTGCAAAGACAGAAAGCCATAATAGTAGGTGCCTGAAGATGGGACTGTATTGCAGGAGAGTGACATGAAGGAACTTTGAGAGATGATGTATTTGTTCAGTATCTTGATTGTAGTGATGGTTTCACAGGTGTATGCTGCTGCTGCTAAGTCGCTTCAGTCATGTCCGGCTCTGTGCGGCCGCATAGACAGCAGCTCACCCGGCTCCCCCGTCCCTGGGATTCTCCAGGCAAGAACACTGGAGTGGGTTGCCATTGCCTTCTCCAATGCATGAAAGTGACAAGGGAAATCAAAAGTCATCAAATTGTACATATTCAGTATGTGCAGTTTATTGTATGTCAGTTATACCTCAATAAAGGTGTTTTATCAAAAAGAAACATAGATTGGGAGAAAATATTTGCAATACATAAAGCTAAAAATGGATTAATATCCACAGTGTTAAAATAAAAGTTTCCACAGATCAATAGGAAAAAAAATAACTCTATAGGAAAGTGGGCAAATATTGCTAATGGGATATATATGTGAAACCACAGTAGCAGGAATGTAAGAAAGCAGGAAGAAGGTAAATCATTTTACAATATTCTGACATCCTTGAGTTTCTTGGGAAGTAGAAAAGTACTCGTTATGTTAGATTTAAACTCAGTAAGAATGAATATTTGTAATTTCCAGGAAAATAACTATAGTATTAAAATGTATGAGTGACAAGAGAAGAGAAAAGTGGAATGTAGTAAATACCTTAAAAAAAAATGCTTCCCATCCCAAAGCTCTGGGGTTAAATCTTTCCTGCTCACTGTTCAAAACAAGACCAATCTGTGGGCTGTTCAGGTCTCTTACGGTTTGCTGGTTTTTTTTTTTTTTTGCTAGTTTGTGGTGAGAGTTGTGTGTATATGTAAATATAGCATTTGGTTTTTTATTTTTGCTGCTGATATTTATTACTACTGCTGTTGTTATTACTATGACCAGTTATTTTCCCTGTACTAGAGAGAAAATAGTTTAGGAAAATTTAATTTGCTGCTTACCCAAAACCAATGTAAAATGCTTAGCTGAGGAATTTGAACTCGTAATTTAAATGTACAATACATGTCTCCTGTGCTTTATCTGTGCTGTCATGGTGTCCTTTGCAAGTAGATATCTGAGAGTTTGCTTTTAAATTTTTTACAGGCACAAAGACAGATTCCTATGCCACTTAGGTGTCTTAGCTGCTTAATGCAGGCTCCTGCCCTTTAGCCTCATGCTCATTAGTTTACCTTGTCCTTTGACTGCGCAGTCAAGCCTAGGAACTGCCAGAGAGCCAGGTGAGAGACCTAAGTTTGTAGACTTAAATGTGCAGTATCTCCCCAAAGTAAATTATTACTATTCTATCAAGTTAATATTTATTCACATATTTGCTTCTGCTATTTTTAAATATTACTTCTTGGCTCTCTGGTGCTTCAGTCTGACATCACCTTCCTTCCACTTTTGAATAACTTACTTTATTTTTTCTTTTATGATGAGTCTGCTGCTGACAGATTCTCTCAGTATTTATTTATATAAAATGTCTTTATTTTGCCTTCATTTTTAAAGGATATTTTTTGTTGGGAATTGAATTATTAGTGATAAATGAACAGTTATTTCCCTTCAGTGTTTTCCAGAGATACTTTCATTGTCTTCTCACTTCCATCATTTATGTTGTCAGTATCATTTTTGTCTCTTTTGTTACTAATGCATCTTATTTCTTTGTCTACTTTTCATTTTGAAAAAATTTAAAACAATAGAAAACATGAAAAAATAGTGTAATGAAAACCTATATTTTACCAATAGAGACCAATTTTTAACATTTTCCGCATTTATCTTCTCTCTCTGCCCATATATTTGCAGGGAGAGAAGAAGAAAAACACACATATACACTTATATGCATATGTATGTGTGAGTTTATATTAGATCTTTAGGAATATATTGCAGATGACGTCATTGTCGAAATTTGGTTTTGTAGGTTGGATTTTCTGGTAAACTGACTCTGAAGACACTGAGACAGAATTTGTTATGCAGGATGTTTACTATAGGGTTCCTTTGTAATTAAGACCTGTGAAAGAGGAAAAAGAAGTAGGGCTGGAAGAACAGTGCCCTGAAACACACTGTTTTGCCAACACTGGAAAGTGCAAATCAAGCACCTTGAGGCTAGGGATTCTATCATAACCATCAGCCAGGAGTCTTTATTTTCTAAGTGTCCCTTGCCTTACAGAGTTGCTTAGGGAAGTAAAAATCAATATAATATTCAGTAATGAGAAGACCATATTTATCATCACTCAAAAATCTGTTCTTAACAGTAGAATCTGTGTATCCTAATCTATCTTACCAACTACTCTGTCCTTTTTTTTTTTTACTGTTCTGTCAGTTTTTTTGGATTGAGAGATTCTAATGCTAGGCAGGAGTCTTATCAGAGGTCTCTACTCAGGTTTTCCTGAGTCTGAAATTACAGTTTTAGCTGAGACTGTGACCTCATGAGACTTGGAGCCTTCTTTCAAACTTATTTGTTGTTGGCAGGATTCAGTGTCTTGTGATTATAGACTATTATCCCCATTTATGTAATCCCTATGGTGTAGTCCCTTCTTTCATGCTTGTTGTCAGCAGAGACAGCTCTCAGCTCCTAGAGGCTACCCTCAGGAGCTTGTCACATGTCCCGGCCTTAGGCAGTTCACATGTGGCTGCTTGCTTCTTCAAGGCCAGCAGGAGAATCTCACTCCTGTCTGCTCTGATAGAGTCTCATACAATATAACCTAACTGCAAGAGTAACTATCCCATCAGAGTTACAGTCCCCATCCATACTCACAAGGAGGGAATTCTATAGCACATGTTCATGAGCAGACAAGAATCTTGGGTGCTGTCTTAGAGTTCTGTCTACTGCAGCAGGATTTAATGACAGTGATGAAAATGATGTTTGAAGAACTGCTTGATTCCCAGATCATATGACTGAGTAAACTACTTAACAAATGAAAAAAACAAAAAACAGATAAAGATGGTAGTATTTCAGAAGAGAATGATTTAGCTATCAGGGAATTAAGAAATGCCTTTGGAAAAAATTGTTAAATACCCTAGGTATATATATGTTTTTAAAGAAGTTCAGGTAATTAGCCTTGAAATAAGTTTCCCCGGTGACTCAAACAGTAACAGAAACCCAGGTTCATTCCCTGGATCAGGAAGATCCCCTGGAGAAAGAAATGGCCACCCACTCCAGTATTCTTGCCTGGAGAATGCCATGGACAGAGGAGCCTGATGGGGTCACAAAGAGTCAGACATGACTGAGTGACTTTTATTTTCCACTTTCCAAAGGATATTATATTATGCTCCCATAAAATTTGTTAAAGAAATTTTGTGTCTCTAAACATAATGAAAAGGCGATTCATTCTTTATCCTAAATAATTAGAAGATAGATATAACTTAAATTTCATAAGTTATAGAAATGAAAATGGAGGCAATTTCATTTTAAAAATTTAATTTTGTAAAGTAAATCCCCCAATCACATTTAGCCCTCGCTATTTACTATGAACTTTTGGTCACGATTTTTAATTGATTTACTTTCTGTGGGGCTTTTCTGAGCTCAGTTTCCCTTGGGTAATGAAGGCCTGCACTTGAAAAAAGCATCACGGCTGGGGAGATGATCAGATTTGGTGCTTGACACTCAGAGACTATTGCCATCTAATGGTGCATGTACACCCATGGTGGATTCATGTCAATGTATGGCAAAACCAATACAGAATTGTAAAGTAAAATTAAAAAAACAAAACTAAACAAAGATACTGTGCAGTTATGGGACTAAGCTATCATTTTAAATATCTAGATATTAGCTCAGCTGCTTAGACTGCTCATGAAAGTATTTGTTGAGCCATAGTCTTAGTTTTTCCCAGAGGGATATTCAGAATTATTTACAATCAAGAAGGTATGGGCGCTGACGAGTCAGAGTGAATGTTTTCCGTAAACAAATGGTAGAGCCATAGTGGGGCATTTTATACAGATAAACAAATATCACCATGATTTGGATATTTCATTTCACCCTGGTTCAGTTGTCATACTGCATTTCTAATCTCAGCTTACTTTATACATGACTATGCTAATATCACACTAGCCAAAGGAAGAGGGTAAATTCCCATCAAACTGTTTGAGGGTCGAAAGTTTAGTACTCAAGCATTTAAAAAGACTCATGAAAACTCTTTTCTTCCCCCTCACAAACAGTCTCTCCTTTTTTGTTGTTTTTTGTTTTGTTTTGTTTTGGTCAGGCCAACATTACCAAAGAGAAGAGTGATAGCTAGGACAAGAGTGGGACTTTAGTTCGGTCTGCATTCTGGGAGACTGCACCTAGGATGCATTAGACTTAAATTCCAGGTGGAAAAAATCGATGGTTTAAAATCAATTAAGTTATTACTATTTTTTTTCTTTAAAATGGGAATTAAGAGAGAAAAAAATCTATATTATATAGTCCGAGCAACTGGCTTTGTATAATATTGGCTGCTACGGAGCAGGCCCTGTGATGATGTTTCCAATGTAATGTTAGAACACGGCCAGGCCTAAGGGCTGTGCAAGCCGTGGCCTTAAAGCTGAATGCCTCCTTCAGGTTTCTGCACTAGCCACCTGCTTGTCTTTGTCTTGTCCTGTGCTAGAACACTTCCCTTTTCCTTGGAAACTCAGATTGTGAAAACACTGCCGACATTCACTTGTTCAAAGTCGTTTTCACTGTTCTTGTTGCTCCTTTACTTGTCTACTTATTATATTTTCAAAAGTATATATTTTAAAAGTATGTAAGTAACACGTAATTTTGTGTTTGTAAAACAGCTCGTCAACTGCAGAATATAGCAGAAGAACGTGAAGATCTCCTTTCGGGTCCTTCTTCCATCCAATCCTATCCCTTCTCTAGAGATAGTTTCTGTTATTGTCTGGTCCTTTAATGCTTTCTTCTCTGCATTTATGTATACCCAGATGTGTGTTTGCCTGTATACACTAAAAATTAAGAATCACCCTTTACATATTGTTCTGCAACTTTTTTTTTCATCTCACAGTTTACTTTGCAGAGTTTTCTAAGGCAGGAATTAAAGCTGTATTCTATTCTTTTTATTTCTTTTTTTACTATTATTTTTTATTATATAAATTTCAAGTGTACACCATTATAGCTCAACATACAGAGTAATCAGCACCAGAAGCCTAGTTACCATCCATCACCGTACAGTTGACCCCTTTCACGCATTTCACCCACCCCCACGTCCCTCTTCCCTTCTGGTAACCACTAATCCGCTCTCTGTATCTATGAGTTTGTTTTTATTTTATGAGTTTGTTGTTTGGTTTTGTGGTTGTTGTTGAGGCATTTTTCAGATTCCACATATGACTAAAATTATATGGTCTTTGTATTTCTCCTTCTCACTTATCTCACTTAGCATAATCCCTTCACAGATGGTAGGATTGTATTCATTTTATGGCCGAGTAGTATTCCATTGTGTATGTATACTACACCTTTATCCATTCAAGCACTGATGGACACTGAGGTTTTTTTCCGTATCTTGGCTATTATAAGTAATGCTGTAGTGAACACAGGGGTGCATATATTTTTTTTGCTTGGCATTTTTGTGTTCTATGGGTAAATGCCCAGAAGTGCAATAGCTAGGCCATGTGATAGAGCTAATCTTGATTTTTGAGGAATCTCCATACTATTTTCCATAATATATACCAGTTTACAGTCCCACTAATAGTGTTAGGAGGGTTCCCTTTTCTCCATATCCTTCTCAACATTTGTTATTCCTTATTTTTTCTATAATAGTCATTCTAACAGGTATAAGGTTATGGCCCATTGAAGTTTTGATTTGCTTTTCCCTAAAGAGCCTCTTGATGAAAGTGAAAGAAGAGAGTGAAAAAGTTGGCTTAAAGCTCAATATTCAGAAAACTAAGATCATGGCATCTGGTCCCATCACTTCATGGGAAATAGATGGGGAAACAGTGTCAGACTTTATTTTGGGGGGCTCCAAAATCACTGCAGATGGTGACTGCAGCCATGAAATTAAAAGACGCTTACTCCTTGGAAGGAAAGTTATGATCAACCTAGATAGCATATTCAAAAGCAGAGACATTACTTTGCCAACAAAGATCTGTCTAGTCAAGGCTATTGTTTTTCCAGTAGTCATGTATGGATGTGAGAGTTGGACTGTGAAGATAGCTGAGTGCCGAAGAATTGATGCTTTTGAACTGTGGTGTTGAAGAAGACTCTTGAGAGTCCCTTGGACAAGGAGATCCAACCAGTCCATTTGAAAGGAGATCAGTCCTGGGTGTTCTTTCGAAGGAATGATGCTAAAGCTGAAACTCCAGTAATTTGGCCACCTCATGTGAAGAGTTGACTCATTGGAAAAGACCCTGATGCTGGGAGGGATTGGAGTCAGGAGGAGAAGGGGACGACAGAGGATGAAATGGCTGGATGGCATCACCGACTCGATGGACGTGAGTCTGAGTGAACTCCAGGAGTTGGTGATGGACAGGGAGGCCTGGCGTGGTGCAATTCATGGGGTTGCAAAGAGTCGGACACGACTGAGCGACTGAACTGAACTGAATAGTGATGTTGGATATCTTTTCATATGCCTATTGGCCATCCGTATGTCTTCTTTGAAAAAATTTTTATTCATACCATCTGCCTATTTTCAAATTTTTTTTTTCAGTTGTATGTATTTTTTCTGTATTTTGAGTATTAAAATATAGTACTTTATTGGGTATGTGACATGCAGATATCTCCCTCCCAGTACCTTTTCGTTTTTAATTAGACTATCATTGCTTTATGATGCTGTGTTAGTTCTTGCTGTAGAGCAGTGTGAATCAGCCATATGTACACGTTTCCTCTCTCTTGAGCCTTCCTCCCACGCTCCCCATCTCACCCATCTAAGTCATAGCAGAGCGCTGAGCTGAGCTCCCTGTGGTACACAGCAGGTTCCCACTGTCTGTTTACTGGTGAGAGTGTATGAATGTCAATGCTACTGTCTCAATTCATTCCACCCTCTCCTTCCCCTGTTATCTCCACAAGTCCATTCTTCTGTCTGTGCCTCTATTCCTGTCCTGCAGTTAGGTTCATCTATACCACTTTTCTAGGTTCCATATATATGATATTTGTTTTTCTCTTTAAAAAACCAGGGTATGTGATACTGCCATCCTTGTTCTTATGGATCACATTCTTTTTAAATGCTGCATAATCATGTGTTCAAAATAAGAATCAGGCTACCAAGAATTGAATACCTGGTATGTGTCACACAATGTTCTGGCTTTTTGGAGTGGTATCACAGTTAATTCTTACAATAGCTCTACAAAAATGGAAATGTTCATCTTCTTTTTACCATTAGGGGAAACAGTCACTGAGCAGCTAAGAAATTTGGCCAAAGTCACATAGCTGGGAAGCAACAGAGCTATGATCCCAAGTAGTCTGGGTTTGGAGATCATGTTCCAATCATTATACTTTGCTCCTAGTATAGGTATATCATACTTTATTATGATTGCTGCTGCTAAGTTGCTTCAGTCGTGTCTGACTCTGTGCAACTCCATAGACGGCAGCCCACCAGGCTCCCCCATCCCTGGGATTCTCCAGGCAAGAACACTGGAGTGGGTTGCCATTTCCTTCTCCAATGCATGAAAGTGAAAAGTGAAAGTGAAGTCGCTCAGTCGTGTCTGACTCTTAGCGATCCCATGGACTGCAGCCCACCAGGCTCCTCCATCCATGGGATTTTCCAGGCAAGAGTACTGGAGTGGGGTGCCATTGCGCATTGCCCTATTCATGGACATTTAGGTTACTCCAATATTAGATTATTTTATGTGACATTGCAGCAGCATTCAAAAACCCCAGTTTAGGTGTCTTTGTGTGCCTGTGCAAATATGTCTGCAGATAGAGTACTAAAAAGACATTTAAAGGTATGATAGTTCACATTTTCAAAGCACATTTTAAAGTGTGATAGTTCAAGTAAGAGGAGACCAATGTATTTGGTTAATTATTGACCCTGAACATGATCAAGTTCAGAGCAAGATATGACAGGTAAATCTTCAGGATTTGACAAATGTCTGAGATCTCAAGCTATTTATCCTTTTATACCATGATGTCATCCTTTGCTTCATAGACCCTCCAGAACTCCTCCCCTTGTCTGTCTCATGGAGAGTTTGCCTAGTCCACATTGTTACTCTGCCTCAAATTCCAATTTATTTCATTTGCATTTGACTGGTCTCATAATAATGCAGTCAGCATGCAGAGGAAGTCCAGTTGCCTAGGGGACTGTAGTAGGGAGCACACTTCCATGTCACTGGGATCTCCTTGGGTCATTTTTGTTGTTTGGATGCTTAACAGAGCTCTTCGATTATGCTTGTTCTTATGCTCACAAAAATATAAATATCTCTGCCTTTTAATTTTTTTAGTTCACTTTTTGCTTTTATTCACTAATCTTGTCACCTGTCTCTGCTCCCCTATGACAGATTCACTTTCTGAACAATATTGAACACTCAACAGAAATGTCATTTTTTCAAGGTCCTATGTTTATGTTAAGCATCGCATTTAGATGGGTACCTTAACTGAGTCCAGAGAGGGGAATTTCTAAGTAGTCAGGTATCTTTGCCTTGATTTACAGACCTGGAAATGGAAGCAGGGGGTCACTTCTGAGTACCCCTGAACACAGAGTAAGCAGAGGATATGATACAGAGAGGACAGGATCGTATTTAACCTGAAACTTCTTTCTCTTGGGAACTACATGAGAGGTCCACACCAGTATGAGCAGAAGACATTTTTACAAGGACTCTACTCTGATAATTTTCCGAGAAGCCAGAATTTGAGCTTGTAGGTCGTGTTTGTTGGTAGAATTATATTCTGCTTCCTGGACAAATACTCCTTCCATTTATACCTCAACACAGTCTATGCTCCATTAGGCTTTATAAATAGTATATATTATATATACTATATATATACTAGTATATATATAAATAGTAAATATTGCATTTTATTCCTTGTACCTCTGGTAAACTAATGGTGCATGCCTGCATGTTAAGTTGCTTCAGTTGTGTCTGACTCTATGCCACCCTATGGACTGCAGTCCACCAGGCTCCTCTGTCCATGAAATTCTCCAGGCAAGAATACTGGAGTGGGTTGCCATGCCTTCCTTCAGGGGATCTTCCTAATCCAGGAATCAAACCTGTGTCTCTTATATCTCCTGCAGTGGATTCTTTACTGTCTGAGCCACCTGGGAAGCCCAAACTGATGGTAGAAAATCTAAATCAAGTGTTTAAGAGAAATTCAGTTATGAGCCTCCTTTTATTTTTATGTTCACTGTACAACTTCCTCAGTCAGATACACACTTTTTTTTTTTCATTTTATCTCTCCATTAATGGCCTGTTTAAATCATGACCTTTCTCATTCTCCATGAAGACAGACATTGATACAAAAGTCTTATCGCTGAGTTAAAGTCAATTCCTAAAAGATAGCTCTGACCTCTTTTTAGATTCTTGTGAGACTCTCTTGAAATACTTCCCCATGCATGTGAGCTGGGAGACCAGGAGGGCAAGTCTCCCCCACTGAAGGGAGAATCTGCTGGTGAGCTGTGCAGTAAAGTAAACTGCAGTCATACGTGAGCCTCCATAGCAGTGGAGCTGATAGAATTGAAGGGTCTCCTGAAAACAATGCCTTCTGTTACCACCAGCTCTGCCAAAGCAGAGTAAGCTGCAAAAGCATTTCAGTTCTGGAGCATTTCCCAGAGTTACTCCATCTCGTGTGTGTGTGTGTGTGTGTGTGTGTGTTTTTGATAAGCGAATGCCCATGGTTAAGTAAACCAAAATGCAAAAGCAGGCTTGCTATGGACAATAAACTAGAGAGGGTAATTGACATTTTTCCATTTATTGATTATTAGATTTGAGACATGCAATCTGTTTCCTATTAAAATAGCATTTTTTTGAGAAAAAAAACTAGACAAAACACTAAGATATATGTTTCTATCTTCACTGAAATATCTACCTTCTACTCTCTTGGCCAATCAGTCATTGTTAGGCCAGATTAATTGAAAAAGGTGAAAGATGTACATCTCCTAGTTTCCTATTAAGTTTCAGACTTGGCTCTTTTCTCTGATAATTAAAACACTATCATTAAGAGGCTGGTCTTGAAATTATTTCCATTTGATTGCTGAGAGCTCCCATTTTTCAAAGGAATGAAAAAGAATCCTGATAAAAGGTAAGATCATCATTATCATCATCCTCTTTGTCATCATGACAGTGCATTTTCACTGAGAAAAAGACCATTTTGAGGTTGTAAGCATCTATGAATTTCTATAGTTCTGCCTCTCAGTTTCTATATATATATATTTAGAAAGGCATAGGAAGTCTCCATAGGAGAGGCTAACTCTACTTATCTTTTTGATGTGAGAGGTAAGCTGACTTTGTGGGAACAGATTTCTTTTATACTCCATAATCATAAACATATCATATCTCCATTTCCCTGTGGGATACGATTATATAGAAGGAAGCCACAGCAAATCTCTTACCATATGTTGATGTTATGAGCTATACTAATCATTTTCACGACTCGCTATTAGTATCCTGCTCCCAAGTCAGGCTGAATCAAAGAAGTGTCTGAATTAATTCTAACTACTGTCACCACCAAGATTTCCTTTGAACTCACTGCTATATATTTATGAGTAAATACATTTTTTTGTTGCCTCTGGAAAATATTTTTTAATAGAGAAGGAGCTTGTCTAAGCCAAATTCCTTCAGGCCTGAGAACATATTCAATCACTGTGAATTCTGAATTGGTAGTATTTTTCAGGCTAAAATCCATCTAAACAGATGAAAAGATTTCTATTTCTATTTTATTTGAGTGTGAGATTTTGTGATGGAGTTATTGGTTTCTTTAACCATTCCATTGAAAGAAATAGGAGAATTTAAAGCATATGTGGAGTTTCTGTTTTGTTTTGTTTTTAAGATCGTCTATCCTAGAATGAGGTTGACTTCACAAACCACAAATAGAAATCACCTTCAGCTTCCTGCAGCATGTCACTGAGAATGGAGCGCCATTCTGATCTTGAGGAAGTTCAGTTGCTGCCCTGGTATTTTGCTGATCCCAGACTCCCTAAAGCAACTGCAAGCTGGGACTCCTCCTTAAGTAGGCTGATCCCCTGGGCCCCCAACTGGAGAGCCTGCCCAACTCTAAAATATTGCATCTGCCTGGAGACCTGTGCAGACAGGCTCTACTACCCTCCTTGATACCTTTACATATTAACCTAGATCTAGGCTAAATTTTCCATACCCTTTGGAGCCCCAAATAATGAACTTTGGGAGTCAGATCTAGAACTGCTCAATATTTGATAAATCCAGTCCCAGTCTGTTTTGTTCTCAGTTTCCTTCCCGGCCCATCAGCTCATGCCATTAGCAGTTAGCATCAGAATTGTGACAGGCATTTCCTCAGGAAAGGAAAATTGCAAACAACCTTAAATATGGAATCTCAACAACTAGATAAGCAAGTCTACTTCTGTAATCTATCAAAGTATTAACAAATGTAATGGTTCATTTTCTGTTTACAGTTTTACGTATTTTATATATTATGCACCTCTCTGTTTATATTGATAATTGAGAACTGATTATACTCCCGGATGCATTATAATATGTGATTAAATTATAAGCCACTGGGTGTCACTCTTAAACTGTGCAAATGTGGCTTCGGCAGTGACTTTTCAATAGTGAATTGGAAATGGACAGTTAGAGATATAGCCAGGGATAGAAACCATTTGAACTGTTTGGGTAGGTACATTTGCACTGTCAGTGAACTGTGGCAGAGTTTGCCCTTAGGTTCCTATATATTTTCTCTGACTCATTTTTCAGTGGCAGTCAAACAGGACTAATTGGAAAAAATCCCTTCAGCATTAAAAAGGCAAAAGGACTTTCATTAATCCATTCAACATATGTATTAATCACACACTACAAGTAGGATATTAGACTAATGAACTCTGAGATTATAAGAAAAAGTGAATTTGCATCATGCATGAAAGTGAAAGTGGCTCAGTCGTGTCTGACCCCATGGACTGTCCATGGAATTCTCCAGGCCAGAATACTGGAGTGGGTAGCTACTATTCCCTTCTCCAAGGGATCTTCCCAGCCCAGGGATCGAACTCAGGTCTCCCACATTTCAGTCACGTTCTTTACCAGCTGAGCCACCAGAAAAGCCCAAGAGTACTGGAGTGGGTAGCCTATTCCTTCTCCAGCAGATCTTCTTGACCCAGGAATCTAACCGGGGTCTTCTGCAATGCAGGCTGATTCGTAACTTATTGGAATGCAACCTAGATAAAATAAAATTCTTCCTGTTATTCCTCTCAATGAATTTGTGCCTCAGATTAATTTTCCTGCTGCCCATCAACCTTAGGCCCAAGCTTTTACATTCTGCTCTGTGACGCTGGATATGGGACTATGCAAGCTACTATGCAAGCCATTCCCCAGACTTCTCTGATGGCTGGCTTCTGGTTGGGATCTGCCCACTAGAGGCATTGGCTGGAGGTTATAAGTTGATAAGAAAGCAGAAGGAATATTCTTCTTGTTTTCAGTTGTAGTCAATTTCCCTTCATTTGTTGCATTCATAAAAGGGTCCAGCCTCCACCTAATCTCAGCGTTTCTAGCATCAGTCCTACTGCGACTCCTTTCTCTTTGCCATACTTCCTCTTAGAACTCCTGTCAGAGGACAGGCAGCAGTCATGTGTTGTCTTCCTCAGACCAGCTGAGTAGTTGTACCTTGGGGGGCTGAGCATCTGCTCTGTGGAAACACTCCCCACAGGCCCCCAGGTTTTGGTAGACCATTTCTGCTCTTTTACACTTCCAGCCCCAAGAGTGGTGGCACTGCTTCCCAAGCTACTAACACCAGGGTTATCTTAGAAACCTTTCCCGCTCTTTCAGCCTTCTAATCCTATGTAACTGTTCCCCTGTATTCAATCATCTCTCTCTGAAACACGTAGCTTGGCTTCTGACAGAGTTCAGACTACAGTGAGCATGAGGTGAGACATACAAATGTTCTCTTTCTTCATTCACTGTCAGATCGTGTGTGCTTCTCATGGCTGAGAAATATCTTGTAATACTGAGAGTCTGGTGTTCACTATTAATAATGTGTTTTTCAGTCAATATCGATCCTCACTACAAGCCAAATGGTCAACTGAAAAAAAGTAGAAGAAAAGGCTTTACACAAGTAAAGGATGTCATGACTGTTCCAGCACCAGGGGAAACCTGGCCGTTGTGGACCTAATGAGAGATGATCTCCAAATTGCCCCTTTCTAGGAGATTTCCCAGCATGACTTGGCCATATAATGGTTTTACCTTTCATGTCGACTTTAAAAAGGAAACTTCTCATAACACGTCTCCATAGTAGATCATCTTGCTAAGTTGGGTAGGACAGTTGTTGTTGCCTTAAGGAAGTTAGAGACTAGTAGAAGAAACAGGCATGTGAAACCAGAGAAAACCGTGATGTGCGCTGTAGTGCTCATGGCAGCATTTGCAATAGCCAGGACGTGGAAGCAACCTAAAGCCCGTCGGCGGAAGAGTGGCTAAAGCAGTTGTGGTGCGCATATACAAGGCAGTGCTGCTCAGCCAGGAGCCATGAACGGAATCATGCAGTCTGCACCAGCATGGATGGGTCTAGAGACTGTCATACTGAGTGAAGGAGACAGAGAAAGACAAATATCACATGATAGTGCTTATAGGTGTGGAGAAGGAAGTGGCAACCCGCTCCAGTTTTCTTGGCTGAAAAATCCCATGGATGGAGGAGGCTGGTGGGCTGCAGCCCATGGAGTTGCGAAAGAGCTGGACAGAGCAACTAGCTTACATGCAGTATCTTTTTTAAAGAGTCCAAATAAACTCACCCGTAAGGCAGAAATTGGGTCACAGATGGAGCAAGCAAACTTGTGAGGTTCAGGAGGGGTGGGCACATTGGGAGGTTGGGATCAGCGTGTAGACACTGCTATATATAAAGTAGATAGCTAATGAGGACCCACTGTAGAGCACAGGGAACTCTACTCAGTGCTCTGTGATGGCCTATATGGGAAGAGAATCTGTACAAGAGTGAATGTATGTATGTATAGAACTGATTCACCTGAAACTAGCTACCTGGTAAATCAACTATAGTTCAATACAATTTTTAAAAAACAGAGAGACAAAACATGGCAGTGTTTGATAGGAGCAATATATAGAACAAACCCATCTGTCACCTGTTAGTAGTGAGACTTCAGGAAATAGGTTGAAAGACACAGGGGAGAACAGGGAACATGATGCCCAGATTCCGCTCGAGATCTCACTCACTCCCCTGCTCAGAGCAAGAAATTACTGTGATTATTGCTATTACGGTTACTTCCAATAGCTTTAAAGACCTGTGGAAGAAGAGTCTTACCCAGTCATGGAGCTTTGCTTAGTATATAATGTTTTCTTCTCTTCCGGTAATTTAGTGTTATTTTATTTTATTGTTCTCAGTGACAGTGGAGAACATCTGATTCCTTCTTGAAGGCCCCTCAGTAATACCCTCTTTAAAGGAGTAACAGACTAGTGTTAATTCTTTATTTTATGCTGTCAGAGTTTCTTTTTCAGTTTGTTTGATTTTTTTATCCCCCCTAGAAAACACGTGATTATATTCCCTGGTTCCAATTTCTATTGGCCCTCATCCTTCATGTCTCACTTCTTGAGCCGATGAAATAATCATTGTCCTTTCAGCACAGAACACAGAGCTTAGTAAGACAGGAAAAGAAATCTCCCAGCTATGGTGCTGGGACCATCCATCCATGGGAGCTTTGAACCCCGATACGTCTCATCCTCTTACCAGGTCATTTATCTTTGGAGGTGGTGACATACTAGGGTGAGAGATGACCTAATGATGAGGGACATCTTCACCAGTTATTATTTGAAGAAGTGGCTTTTGAAGAATAAGGAGGAGATGTGGGAGGGGGTCTAGCAATGAACTCTGCAACTACTAAATCTTTTGGGATTCAGCACTTTTTCAAAATATATTTGCCTAAAACTGTTGAGGGATTCATTTAAAGGAGAGGAGCAAGAGGAAAAGAGAGGGGTTTGAAGCTGAGGAGAGAATATTTGTTGCTTTTTTTCCTCATGATCTGAGCTTATTTGAACAGTATTTGTCCTGCCAAGTGACTTAGTTTGAGGGCTCTTGCCCTGGTCTTGAATAGTGATGGGAGTGTAGAACAAATTTTTCCCTGAAAATGCCCCTGCTGTTACTTTGAGCTATATCAAAGCACACTCCATGCATAATTCTTTGCATTTATTTCCTCTTTTTATGGTACCTCATTCCAGATGAATGCGACAACCTGAGTGGTACTAAGACAATGGAAGTAATAAACTTATTTAAAATGGATTTTACTTTACCTTATAACAAAATATCTGTGTAACTATAGCTTGCTGAGTAGAACGTAAAACTTTTTACAAATGAAGGCTCTAATGAGATACTGATATGTTTTGAAAATTGGCCCAGGAGATTGTTGGAAGAACTTGGCAGCCTTACAACCTTACAGTATAGACAAACTTCCGCACGGAGGAGTTCACACACACCTTAATGGGAACCTCCTGGCTCTGACTCATAGCAAGACATGAAGCCAGACACTGTAGTCTGTAGTGCTTGTTCAAGTTCCTGGATGTAAATCTGGAGTCATATTTACTTTGTATGTATTTTCTGAAGTGAATGATGTCAAGGTGGCCAGGATTTCAGGTAAGAAACACTAATGGATAGTTAAGAGACAGTTAACTTTCAAAAAAATCAATGTCAAAGATACTCAGAAGGTAAGCCAGAAGAGACTTTATTCTCAAACAAAAAAATAAATAGGTAAGAGCCCACAGAAAGCAAGCCAGTGGAGGAATTTAGCTTTATTTAGAAGTCATCCAAGCAGGTATGTGAAGGGAAATAAAGCTAGGTTCTAGATAAGGAAAAAATAACTAAGGGAGCTAAATCTTAGCCTGTACCTGGATTATAAGGGTATTTTAAAGAATTTCAAAATTGCAGTCAATTAGTTAAATAAAAATCTCAAACCAACTATTACTATAATTTGGGTTAGGCAGCTGATTGATTGACTAGTTATTTTGCTATCTTATGAAATGAAATTGAGAATCAGTATAATATTAGTCATATCTGTGTAACATGATTAAGTTACTTCAGGACAATCAAATTAATATGTTTTACTATCCCCACAACTGATTGTTTTACAGGTAATTTGATCCACAGTGATGCAGCAAAATCTACTTTTGAGATGGGCTTCCAAGGCTGGTTCAACTATGATTATTTTAGTTGTGAAAACAGTCTGTCTCCATGACCTAAGCAATACAGGTGGTTGGGGCAATTCTCCAAGTACTCTAATTCAGCGAAAACATTGGCTCTTCTGGAAATTACCTGGGTCATTTGACATGGGTTTTGCTTGAGCTAGTTCAATAATTTTCCCAATTGTCTACTTTGGTTTTGCCAGAGAGAGAGACAATCTTATGATGTCTGGACACAAATATAAGCTGGAGATGGAGAATTTTCTTTGCTGTTGGGCTTAAAGGATTTTTCTGAGTTGGCAAGTGCAATCTCATCTAAATTAGGGGAAAATTGTGGGTCTAGGTCTGTGCACTGGAAATGTGTGGAGTGAAATAACAGAGATCTGTAGATGTTCCAGGTTAGGAGCTGGAATGCCACAGCACTTAGCTTTACAATCAGACTTACAGATACAGGATTTTCCATACTAGTGTTACTCAAAATTTTTATTAATCATTCTTTCTGATAATCAGTATTCCACTAACCTAGAAAAAGTCTGTATTCTGAAGAAAGAAGTTTGTAAGATTATAGTCGGAAATTATAAACTTAAAATGCTAGGACAAGATGTCATTTAAATGCCAGAGTGTGAGATGATATGGAATGGTGGAGACTGGCAAGCTGGAACATTCATGCTCCTTCTAAAGGTGGCATCCATTACTCAACTTCAGCCAATGCATGCAATGTGCAAACATGGTCCCAGACTTGCCAGATCTTCCATTTTTCAACCAAAGTCAGGAACCTAGATCTTTATACTAAATTCCCCAATGTTTATATGTTAGCAACCTCTTGAACTTCGTTAGACCCAGTTAATAGCACCTTCTCTCATCTCCTCTTGATTTCATTACCAATAGAGAAATGACACAGAAATGAGACAGCTGGAGATCAAGATGTCAACATTATTACTGACAAAGTTGATGGAAGAACAAGGCTGAAATGTATTTTCTAATTACCACTCTTCTCAGAAGAAACCTTGGGTATGCAGAAGTGTTTGGTGAGGAGAGAAAGGATGAAAAAAGAGGAATGACAGGGCTCTCAGATTGTTAATAGAGTAACTCTATCCAATTAAGAAATAAGGACCAATGAATGTCAGACCTAAGCGTCTACCCATCAGGATGAGAGATGAGAGAGCTAGAATGGAAGTCCCCACTGCTGTCCCTGTCACATGCACATTAAAATATAAGGTACGAAGAAGGCCAGGGAAGGGAGGTCCCGCCATCTGCTGTGCTGCGCTTAATTGCTCAGGTGTCCGACTCTTTACAGCCCCAAGAGCTGTAGCCCACCAGGCTGCTCTGTCCATGGGATTCTCCAGGCAAGAATACGGGAGTGGGTTGCCATGCCCTCCTCCAGGGGATCTTCCCAACCCAGGGAAGTCCACCATAGTAACGAGTCATTCATTTTATAAAATGTGCAAGGCAAACACAACTTTACTCAGTCTGAAGATACCCAGTTTGCAACTTCTGGTTTGCACTTACTCTGTTTTTAAATTTGTCAGTTAATTGTACCTTTTAGGACTAAAAATTTACAGTGATATTACTGTAGGCATAAGTATTAAAAATTTCTCTACTTTCATGGAAATTCAGCATATCAGTTAGAATACTTTTGATGGTTTTATGCAATAATTTAATAGTCGCATCTTCTTCCATAGATTAGATTTTCCTGCAAATGTGTATTGGTAAATAAATTTCAGTTGATGTCCAGTCCTGCACTCTTTTCGAACTTCCCAGGCGGTGCTGGTGGTAAAGAACTAGCCTGCCCATGCAGAAGGCATGAGATGCGGGTTGGACCCCTGGGTCTGGAAGATCCCCTGGACGAGGGCATGGCCTCCCACTCCAGTGTTCTTGCCTGGAGAATCCCATGGACAGAGGAATCTAGCGGGCTACAGTCTATAGGGTCACAAAGGGTCAGACACAGCCGAAGCGCCTTGGCAGGCATGCAGGCACGCCTGTACTCTTTTTATCTATGTGACCCCACAAAGAAAGCCAGTATTTAAGGTTCGCAGCCCCAGTTCTGACTTAACATTTCTCTTTCACTTACGCTTTAGTTTCATATCTGCTAAAACTATTACTTACTTTCAATTTCTGCCCTTGCCTCATCCTTCTGTTGATATTTTAACATCTGAGGTTGTTTTCCTGGTGACTGTTTTGACTTCTCTAGGATTCTGGTTCCTCCTCCCCTGCCCATTTCCAGCCATTCTCCCTCAAGTTGCTTTGAGTAAACACTCCTCTAGTTTCAGCACCAGAGATCTGCCACACTGTATGGTTCTCCCATTAGGCTTGCTTAAGACCCTTCAACAGGAAATAGCATTCATAGTTTTTCCATTCTTGGTGGTTCTGGAAATGTTTATTAAATACATTTTGCAGTGAGTGGACCATTGGCTGGGCAATGATATTTGTCATAACAGGATTGGTCTTGTTCTAATGGTTTGGCATTGTAAATGGGTTTCTAATTCAGCAGAGAAAGAAAACAAAGTCATCCTTGATGAAAATATCTTAAGAAAAAATGTTTCCTCTCTGGTGTGACTGAATCTCAAGAAGTACTTTTAAAATATAGCTTCATTTTTGTAAAATTCCCTTCTTAGAATCATAACTTACTAAAAATGTTTTTAATTTCATTGTAGCAATGGTCTGGGTGTTTTGGATATGTAAACCTAATTTACTGCTTACACTTTAGTGTGTTTTTGATTTTTCAAGAACTTTTTTTTTTTCTTTTTCCCAGCAAATGACATCCACATATCAAAATGATGACCCTTTCCTTGCATAGTATCCTGAGAATTTCCTCCTCTGGAGCTTTCTCCCACCCATGTTCAAGGGAGGTCTGGGGGGTCAGAGTGCTTTGAAGTGGGTACTAAACAGGATATAGGAATCCATGCCTGGTATCGTCCCTTTATGTTCTAAGATGACCCTACTGGATAGATTTACTTTCTATCTGTGGTGGAATGGGGGAATATCTTAGCTCTGGCTTCTCAACCTGTTCAGCTATGGGCCTTGAACCTCTGCTCCTGCCAGCACAATCCAGTAGGGAAGTTAGTCTGTACCAAGGCAGGCAAAAGGCCACAAGACTTGGCCCTGCCAGCCATGATCTATGCAGAGTCAGGCTGGAAGCCACAGGTTCTAACTAGGGTGAACCCTAGGCATGCAGCATCCATAAAATCTTGGCCACCCCATGATTTCCATTTATTGAGTGCTTGCAGTGGCCTTGTATCTATACTGTGTTTCATATATTACTTCTTTTCATTTAATCCTTGCAATATCCACGAGATAGGGATCCTCATGGATGAAGCAACTCAGGCTCAGAGTGGTTAAAAACATGCACAAGGTCACATAGCTAGTTAGTAGCAGAGCTACGATTTTGAGCTGGGTGTCTGATCCATTGCTCGTCAAACATGGCCCATTGGTCTGTCACTACTGTTTTGCTTTTACCTAGGCATTCTGTTCAGCATTCCAGTTCTCCATCTGGCTGGGAACCATGGCGTTTCCCCAGCTTTTAATAAACTCTACCCAGGTAGATATAAAGCTGCTATGCAGAGGGTATTCGAATATATCTTTTACCATGAATTCTCAGAGACTTAGTTTGCTAGAGTCTTCCTAACGAAATACCATAGACTCGGTGACTTGAAAAACAGAAATTTATTTTTCTCATGGTTCTGGAGACTAGAAGTCCAAGATCAAGGTGTTGCAGGTTTGGTTTCTTCTAAGGCCTCTCTCTTTGCAGCTGGCTGTCTTCTTGCTGTGTCCTCTCACTTGGTCCTCTTTCTCTGTGTGTGTCTCCTTGGTGTCTGTTTGTCGTAATCTCTTCTGATTAGGACACTAATCAGGTTGGACTCAAGTCCACTCTAACAGCTTTAACTTAACCGTTTTAAAGGTCCCGTCTCCAAATACAGTCCTTTTCTGAAGTAATGGAGGTTGGGGCTTCAGTACATAAATTTAGAGGGTGACACAATTTATCCCATAACAGAGATCAAGAGCTATCACCTCTGCCCCTGCTAGAACACACAGCCATAGGAGGCAACCCCTGAGAATTGTCAAGCCAACTGGAAATTGAAACCATAGTTTTTGTACTCCATTGCTCCATATCCTCATTTCTGCCCATTTCTCACTGGTCATTCCACAGAGAGAGAGAGACAGAGAAAGACTGACTTCAAAACACCTGTTTCTGTGCCCATGACTGAAAAGACTAGTGTTTAAGGCCATTCTCTTAATATGGAAATTGCTCCTTGGGCTCCAATCTTATTGAAGATTAAATACATGTATATCTTTACTTGAGGGTCTTGCAAGGAGATCCAACCAGTCCATTCTGAAGGAGATCAGCTCTGGGATTTCTTTGGAGGGAATAATGCTGAAGCTGAAACTCCAGTACTTTGGCCACCTAATGAGAAGAGTTGACTCATTGGAAAAGACTCTGATCCTAGGAGGGATTGGGGGCAGGAGGAGAAGGGGACGGCAGAGGATGAGATGGCTGGATGGCATCACTGACTCGATGGACGCGAGTCTGAGTGAACTCTGGGAATTGGTGATGCACAGGGAGGCCTGGCGTGCTGCGATTCATGGGGTCACAAAGAGTCGGACACGACTGAGCGACTGAACTGAACTGATATTCATCTTAAGGCCACTTTTTGATTGTTACATCATAAAATGATCCTCATCTCTCAAGTAAACACCTTTATAGGTGATGAGCATTGAAAGTATCTTTTTGGGAGGTCCTAGCAGTAGAACATAGGAGTTATGTATACAAGCTCTGGGTTCTGATTGCCTGGGTTAGTATTTGAGCTCCATCTTTCCTTCATTGTGTCACATTTTCCATATGTAAAGGGGAAAAATAATAGCATTCACTTATTGGATTTTTTGTTAGAATTAAATGAGTTAAACATAGAATGAAGTTACAATAATGTCTGGGCTACATTAAGTACTCACACATTTTAGATCTAAATTTTATTATTAGTGTGTGAATTTATAGAAGTATCTTTATCCTCTAGTGTTATTTTATCTTGGGTAATGTTTATGAAATGCACATATGTGTATCATTTATGGCATTTTTTAAGTCTACAAAAGATAAAAATTCAACCCAAATTGTCTTACACATGGCAAATAATTTATTGGCTCTTGCAAATCAAGTAATTCAAAGACATACCAGCTTCAGATATAACTTGATCCAAGACTCAAAAGTTATCTCCAGAGTTTACTTTTTCTCTACACATTTCTCAGCTGTGTTGCCTTGGTGTTATCTCCATTCTTGTTGGCTCTCTTCTCCTGCTTGAATGGTGACTGTTGTCAGCTCTTGGAGCTGCATGCCTCTGTGTTGAAATCAAGCAGAAAAAAAGTGAGCATCTTTATCCCAGGATTTCCAAGGAATAGTCAGGGGTCAACTCTGATTGGACTGGGTAAGCCCATGTGCTCACCTTTGATTGGATTACTGATGCCATCAGGATGCAGGACTTTGGCCAGGTCTGGGTCATTCATCCCATTCTTGAGTTAAAGTTAGAGTCAATTTCACTAGAAGCACATAGGTTGAAAGTGGAGGAAATTAGTATATAGCTACTAGAAAAAAGATACAAAGATTATAGACAGCACAGTAATGAATGCTTTTAAATGTATTTGGAGGACATTGAGTATAACTATGAGGACTCTGAGGTTGTTGGTATTTCTCCCAGCAACCTTTATTCCAGTTTGTGATTCGACAGACCTCAGAAATATCAACCTCAGATATGCAGATGATACCACTCTAATGACAGAAAATGAAGAGGAACTAAAGAGCCTCTTGGTGAGGGCGAAAGAGGAGAGTGAAAAAGCTGGCTTAAAACTCAACATCCAAGAAATGAAGATCATGGCATATGGTCCCATCACATCATGGCAAATAGAAGGGGAAAAACTGGAAACAGTGACAGATTTTATTTTCTTGGGCTCCAAAGTCACTGCAGATGGTGACTACAGCCATGAAATTAAAAGACACTTGCTCCTTGGAAGAAAAGTTATGACCAACCTAGACAGCATATTAAAAAGCAGAGACATCACTTTGCCAACAAAGGTCCAGTTAGTCAAAGCTATGGTTTTTCCAGTAGTCATGTATGGATGTGAGAGGTGGACCGGAAAGAAGGCTAAGCACCTAAGGATTGATGCTTTTGAACTATGGAGTTAGAGCAGAGTCCCTTGGACAGCAAGGAAAGCAAACCAGTCAATCCTAAAAGAAATCACTCCTGAATATTCACTGGAAGGACTTATGCTGAAGCTGAAGCTCCAATACTTTGGCCACCTGATGAGAAGAGCCAACTCATTGGAAAAGACCCTGATGCTGGGAAAGATTGAGGGCAAGAGGAGAACAGGGTTACAGAGGATGAGATGTGCAGGAAGAGAATGGTGTGACAGAGGATGAGATGGTTGAATGGCATCATTAACTCAATGGACATGAGTTTGAGCAAGCTCCAGGAGATAGTGAAGTACAGGAAGGCTGGTGTGTGGCAATCCATGGGGTCACAAAGAGTTGGACGTGACTTAGCGACTTGACAACATTGAGGACTCTAGTACATACCGAAATTCAGACCAAGCTCATTATGTTGGATGACTAATTATGTCTACTGCTGCTGCTGCTGCTGCTGCTAAGTCGCTTCAGTCGTGTCCGACTCTGTGCGGCCCCACAGATGGCAGCCACCAGGCTCCGCCATCCCTGGGATTCTCCAGGCAGAAACACTGGAGTGGGTTGCCATTTCCTTCTCCAATGCATGAAAGTGAAAAGTGAAAGTGAAGTCGCTCAGTAACCAGGCTCCTCCGTCCATGGGATTTTCCAGGCAAGAGTACTAGCATTATATAAAAGACAACACTAATGCTAATTAGAATTTCCTACATGATCAAGTCTATATGTCTGTATGTTAAAATACACAATGTTAAGGCATAAAAATTTTTCACATTTTGTTTTCTAAAAATGGAGAAGGGGTTTTTGACTCCTCTTTTTCATCATAGCCACTTCCCTCCACCTGCAAAAAGGGACCACTTTGGGTGGATCACTACATGATTTAAGAATTCATCTTTTCTCCTTTGGGGTGATATTCTGACCTGGTCCCACTACACTGGGGGAAAATCTAGCTATCTCTCTTGCGATGCTTCTTCATCACCAGATCCTAAGAATTCCAGTTCAGGCTTAGGCACTGAAAACTTTGCAGAGATAAGCACTCAAATTTGCCAGGCTTTGTTGAGACAGAATAGCCTTTCTACTTGCTTCTAGTCCATTCAAACCTGTCTCACTTGGCTTCTGGAGCTCTCTATGTATTTGAGCCCAGCATGCTTGAATTCTACTTTGGCATTTAGGGTCAAAGCCCCTGTGCTTTGCTTCCTTTGTTTAATATCTCCCTTGGAAACATTGTAAAAGAAGTAGTGGTGTGCCCAAGGCAAGAATTCAGGTAGTGCCAGGGCCCCTGACTGAAATGCCATCATAATATCTTTATACCAATACTTAACTGCACCTAATTGTGCACTGCAAACATAACTTTTGAGAACATTTAGATATAATATTATTGTCTCTGAATTCCAGAACTAAAGTTCCAAAGAATGAATAAAAGAGAAATCAAGGACTCATTATATGGCTCACATGCTCGAAGAATATAGATCAGTAGTCTGAACTGGGCTGTCATAACCCCTCATTAAGAACAAAGGAATCTGGCTCAGAGAATCAAACTTGAGTAAAACATCTTAATGGAACCAACTGTTTACTAATATGATTTCCATGGGAGGAATCTGGCCCTAACTCAAAATTTTTTTTAATACAAATTAATCTACTAAGGGGATTTGTTTTCTTAACCCAAAGCCTGAAAATCATTTTTGTGAAGTACACCACTGTATACAGGGTGACTGTTTGTGCATTCCTCCTTGTTAGGAAAAAGAATGGAAAACATCAAATCTTGTCAAATGAAGCAAAGGAAAAAAATTAAACTTTCATTTGTAGGAGAGAAAATAACACTAGGGAGACTCAAATGCCTGCTCTGTATTACGAGGCAGTCTCTAATTGAGCCCTCCTTCAAAAATCCAACTTCACAACTTATTTCTTAGAAATTCCCTCTAATTTAAACTGCTCAACAGTTTAGCATCTGAGAATGTCCCCTTCTGAGCTGGAAGGACTAATGATCAAAAAGAAACGTGAGATATAAAGATACTTAACTTCTCTCAGGCGAGTTCAGTGATTTAGAAGAGATTGATATGCCAGTTTTTCCTGATTTTAATGACCTTTCCCTCATGTGGCTTCCCTGATTCCCGTAATAGCACTTTGTTTATTCAGATAATTTTCTCTCCAGCAGGAGCTCTTACATGCTTTAATAACCTTTTCTCATAAATCAACTCAGTATACTGTGAAGTTTGATGAGGTACAGAGGCTAGGAAGGGTTCCCTCAAGACTGCCAACTGGGCCTCTGATTGCTCCACTGCTCCCTCCTGCACCTCCAAGTGGGCGGATGTTGGGGTAGGGACCTGGAGGTAGGACTTGACTAGGTGGAGAGGTCACCCCATCGTAGCCCAGGAGTGAGTGCAAACTCTGAAAAACAGCAGTGAAGACGTTCCCATGTGAAGGGTCACTAAGAGTCGGACACGATTTAGCGACTGAACAACAGCAGCATGTGAAGAAACAAAAACCTGTATTTTAAAAAAGAATTTATTTTTATTGATTGATTGATTAATTTTGGAGAAGGAAATGGCAACCCACTCCAGTATTCTTGCCTGGGAAATGCCATGGATAGAGCAGCCTGGCTGGCTACAGACCATGGGATCTCAAAGAGTCCTGCACAACTGAATGCACACACATTTGTTTATTTATTTGCTTGTTCAGTTATTATTTGTTTTGGCTGTGCTGGCCCTTCGTTGCGGCACTTAGGCCCAGTAGTTGCAATGCTCGGGCCTAGGTGCAGCATGTAGGATCTTAATTCCCTGACTAGGGATCAAACCCAGGCCCCTGGCATTGGGAGTGTGGAGTCTTAGCTACTGGACTGCCAGGGAAGTCCCCCAAATCTGAATTTTTATCCAAATTGAGTGAGTCTTGGGTCAGAGATTCTAGGGTTGGACTTTCATTATCTCTAAAGAATTCCATACATTTTCCTTATCCAAGCCTCTATTTACTGGGTTGGCCAAAATGTTTGTTTGAAAAGTTTGAAAGAACTTTTTGGCCAACACAGTAGAAATGAAAAAATATCTCCCCTGGATGATTTGGGTGAATTAGATGGTATCCATTTGGTAGCATGAAATAGAACGCAAATTGTCATTGACACAAAAGAAAAATTAATGGATGATGATGTTGAGATACCCAGAGAAGGACTTCAGGAGCAATCTAATCAAGGGTATCAAATGGTATTAAGGTGTTTTTTTCTTTTTCTAACCTCTTGGCTTTGGTTCCCACTAGACAATCTCAGCCAGGTTTTTTACACATAGTGAGAAAAATGGCAGTTAGTCCTAATCTTAATAACTTAGATCCAAAGGAAAAGAGAGACCTCCTTTCTCTTAGCATGTCTATATCAAACTTCATAGTTTACATTGGGGTTCACTCTCAGGGTTGTATATTCTCTGGGTTTGGACAAATGCATAATGATATGTACCCACCATTATAGTGTCACACAGAATACTTTTACTGTCCTAAACATCCTCTGTACTCCACATACTCATCCCTCTACCCTACCTCCACCTCTTGTATTGATATTTTACTGTCTCCATAGTTTTGCCTTTTCCAGCATATCACATATTTGGAACCATAGACTGTGCAGCCTTTTCAGACTTCTTTCACTTAGTAAATGCATTGAAGTTTCCTCCATGTCTCTGCATGCTTGATAGCTCATTACTTTTTCACCCTGAATAATATTATATTGTCTGAATGTTCTACAGTTTATGCATCCATTCACCGCTAAGGGACATCTTGATTGCTTCTTCAGTTCAGTTCAGTCTCTCAGTTGTGTCCAACTCTGCAACCCCATGAGCTGCAGCACGCCAGCCCTCCCTGTTCAGCACCAACTCCCGGAGCTTACTCAAACTCATGTCCATTGAGTCGGTGATGTTGTCCAACCTTGACATCCTCTGTTGTTCCCTTCTCATCCTACCTTCAGTCTTTCCCAGAATCAGGGTCTTTTCCAATGAATCAGTTCTTCACATCAGGTGGGCAAAATTTTGGACTTTCAGCTTCAGAGTTAGGCCATCCAGTGAATATTCAGGACTGATTTCCTTTAGGATGGACTGGTTTGATCTCCTTGCAGTCCAAGGGACTCTCAGGAGTCTTCTCCAACACCACAGTTCAAAAGCATCAATTCTTTAATGCTCAGCTTTCTTTATAGTCCAACTCTCACATCCATACATGAGTACTGGGAAAACCATAGCTTTGACTAGATGGACTTTTGTTGGCAAAGTAATGTCTCTGTTTTTTAATATGCTGTCTAGGTTGGTCATAACTTTTCTTCCAAGGAGCAAGCGTCACCATCTGTAGTGATTTTGGAGACCTGAAAATAAAGTCAGCCACTGTTTCCACTGTTTCCCCATCTATTTATCTTGAAGTTATGGGACCAGATGCCATGATCTTAGTTTTCTGAATGTTGGGTTTTAAGCCACCGTTTTCACTCTCCTCTTTCACTTTCATCAAGAGGCTCTTTAGTTCTTTTTCACTTTCTGCCATAAGGGTGGTGTCATCTGCATATCTCAGGTTATTGATATTTCTCCCAGCAGTCTTATTTCCAGCTTGTGCTTCGTCCAGTCCAGCATTTCTCGTGATGTACTCTGCATATAAGTTAAATAAGCAGGGTGACAATATACAGCCTTAATGTACTCCTTTCCCTATTTGGAACCAGTCTGTTGTTCCATGTCCAGTTCTAACTGTTGCTTCCTGACCTGCATGCAGATTTCTCAGGAGGCAGGTAAGGTGGTCTGGTATTCCCATCTCTCTAAGAGTTTTCCAGTTTGTTGTGATGCAGACAGTCAGAGGCTTTGGCATAGTCAATAAAGCAGAAATAGATGTTTTTCTGGAACACTCTTGCTTTTTCTATGATCCAGCGGATGTTGGCAATTTGATCTCTGGTTCGTCTGCCTTTTCTAAATCCAGCTTGAACATCTGGAAGTTCATGGTTAGCGTACTGTTGATGCCTGGCTTGGAGAATTTTGAGCATTACTTTACTAGCATGTGAGTTGAGTGCAATTGTGCAGTTGTTTGAATATTCTATGGCATTGCCTTTCTTTGGGATTGGAATGAAAACTGACCTTTTCCAGTCCTGTGGCCACTGCTGAGTTTTCCAAATTTGCTGGCATATTGAGTGTAGCACTTTACCAGCATCATTTTTTAGATTTGAAGTAGCTCAACTGGAATTCCATCACCTCCACGTGCTTTGTTCCTAGTGATGCTTCCTAAGGCCCACTTGACTTCACATTCCAGCATGTCTGGTTCTAGGTGTGACCATATCATCGTGATTATCTGGGTCGTGAAGATCTTTATTGTATAGTTCTTCTGTGTATTCTTGCCACCTCTTCTTAATATCTTCTGCTTCTGTTAGGTCCATACCATTTCTGTCCTTTATTGTGCCCATCTTTGCATGAAATGTTCCCTTGGTATCTCTGATTTTCTTGAAGAGATCTCTAGTCTTTCTCATTCTATTGTTTTCCTCTATTTCTTTGCACTGATCACTGAGGGAGGCTTTCTTATCTCTCCTTGTTATTCTTTGGAACTCTGCATTCAAATGGGTATATCTTTCCTTTTCTCTTTTGCTTTTTATTTCTCTTCTTTTCTCAGCTATTTTTAAGGCCTCCTCAGACAACCATTTTGCTTTTTTGCATTTCTTTTTCTTGGGGATAGTCTTGATCCCTGTCTCCTGTACAAGGTCCTGTCCTCAGGCACTCTGTCTCTCAGATCTAATCCCTTGAATCTATTTTTTACTTCCACTGTATAATCTTAAGGGATTTGATTTAGGTCATACCTGAATGGTCTAGTGGTTTTCCCTACTTTCTTCAATTTAAGTCTGAATTTGGCAATAAGGAGTTTGTGATCTGAGCCAGTCAGCTCCTGCTCTTCTTTTTGCTTACTGTATAGAGCTGAAAGATGAACTCCCCAGGTCAGTAGGTACCCAATATGCTACTGGAGATCAGTGGAGAAATAACTCCAGAAAAATGAAGAGATGGAGCCAAAACAAAAACAACACCCGGTTGTGGATGTGACTGGAGATAGAAGCAAAATCCAGTGCTGTAAAGAGCAAAATATTGCATAGGAACCTGGAATATTAGGTTCATGAATCAAGGCAAATTGGAAGTGGTCAAACAGGAAATGGCAAGAGAGTAAATGTCAACATTTTAGGAATCAGTGAACTAAAATGGACTGGAATGGGTAAATTTAACTCTGATAACCATCCTATCTACTACTGTGGGCAAGAATCCCTTAGAAGAAATGGAGTAGCCATGGTAGTCAACAAAAGAGTCTGAAATGCAATACTTGGATGCAATCTCAAAAACAGCAGAATGATCTTTGTTTGTTTCCAAGAGAAACCATTCAGTATCACAGTCATCCAAGTTTATGCCCCAACCAGTAATGCTGAAGAAGCTGAAGTTGAACAGTTCTATGAAGACCTATAAGACCTTCTAGAACTAACACCAAAAAAAAAAAAAAGATGTCCTTTTCATTATAGGGGACTAGAATGCAAAAGTAGGAAGTCAAGAAACACCTGGAGTAACAGGCAAATTTGGCCTTGAAGTACAGACTGAAGCAGGGCAAAGGCTAATAGAGTTTTGCCAAGAGAACGCACTGGTTATAGCAGACGCCCTGTTCCAGCAACGCAAAAAGACTCTACACATGGTTTCTTCTAAGTTTTGACAATTATGAATAAAACTGCTGTAAATGTCTGTGTGTAAGTTTTTACATGGACTTAAGTTTTCAGCTCCTTTGGGTAAATACCAAGGAGTGCCAGAAGCGTTTTTTTTCAACACATGGAGATACCCAGAGGCTAGCTTTTCCTGTTGGTTAATTCAGTGGCTCAGGACTACAGTATCATGACTGGCCCACAAGCATTTTCTGCCCACTTGGTGAATTGATAATGTGAGCCATCATGACCGTGGAAGAGCTTTAATGATTCCAGAGGTCACAGGAAGAAATGAGGTTATGCAGTGAGGAAAAGTGAGATGATTCCTCCTGCATACCTTTAATTAGGGAGTAAAATCTTCATGGAATCCCAGCAGATCCTGCTTAGGTCTTATGGACCAGAATTAGGGCACACAAAAATGCTCTAGCTGGGAGAGAGGTTGAAAGTGAGCACCTCTTGTTTGTAACCTCTTACAGAAACAGCAGTCATTACCAGCTGTCTTCAAGTGACAGACCTTCTCAGTCTGAGCCTGTTTCCTCGTCTGTTTCCTCCCTGTTAAGTAAGGATAGTAGCAAGTATTGTTGCAGAGGTTTTGCAACAGCTAAATGAGATAGGGGATAGAAGATGCCCAGCATGACATGAGGCACTTACCGCACATTTTCTGAAAGCAGGCTTGCCTTCCTGTTGTCTGGCTGGCTGTTTAAGGTGACTGCCTCCTTGACACAACAGAATGCTGCTCTTGGTTCACTGAGATGTATCTGGGACATCAGAACTCAAAACTCCTGCTCTAGCTCATGGATGATCCATTTACATGGCCCCTTTTTTGGAGCAGTATCACTGATGTTATATTATTTAGTCACAAAAACTGTGAGGAAGTCATTTTCACCTTCTTCTGAATGTGGGAATTGAAACACTGAGAATGAAAGAGTTGGGACCCCAGTCTTCAAGGCGTTTATCAACATGGGTTGTAAGTCTAGAGCTGTGGGAACCATTCCTTCTTTGAGAATGAATCTACACATCCACAGAGATCTTGCCAAGAATAACATAGACACCCATTCTGTGGAAAAAGCTTTCTTGCTCAGGTCTCAACCAGTGAATTTTTCTTGACGGTTCCTGGAAGAAATGTTTCTGCAGACAGTTGCAAATGTGCTTCTCTATAGCCCAAGAACATCATTATTTCCATCTCTGCCTTTTGGTATCCACTCCCAGCCTTTTCCCTCCACTCGAAGGACCAGCTTTGAATCCCTTTTGCTTCTGGTTAATTCACTAGCATGTTGGAAGCACTGAGGAGAAAAGGAGGCAGTGCGTAATGCAGCATATGTGCTGAGACACAGCCCAGAGCAGCCCCCAGCACAGGCTCCTCAGCTTATTTTGAGGGCCATCTGTGGGCATGGTGCTACAGCCTGGTGGGGATATTGAGAGAATTTCTCTTCTGAAGAACTAGGGTAGTAGCCTTCTCTTTCCTTGATTTTGCCCCATGTGTGATGCACACATTCCTCCTGGAAGGGGTTGTTAAGTTCACATGCTTCTTTACCCGTAGTGTATCAGAATGCAATGAATATTCACATTGGTTAAGTGGGAGGTAAATTATCAATTTGCCTTGACTTCAAAGCATCACTCTGAATTTTGCAGGAGTTCCCTAAGGTACAGTCTCCTCTTCCTGCCTTTCCCATGATAGTGTAGCTTTGCCTTTTGGGAAATGTTGTCTTTCTCTTTCAACCACAGAAACTTTTGGAATGCAGCATTTTCTCAAACCTGAGTAAAGGTATTAACATCTTGAAGAACTGTTTAGGTGCAGTCTGTGAGTGTGTGTGTGTGTGTGTGCGAGAGAGAGAGAGAGAGAGAGAGAGAGAGAGAGAGAGATGAGTTAGAGGGAAGGCAGTAAATATCTTTTCTCTAGGGCAATGAGAATTTCTCATTTATTTGCAAAAAGCTGAAGTCTTTAGAGTGAGCAGAAGCATTCTCTTGCCATTTTTTATGAAGCCCCCCAAGTGCCTCTCCACAGTTGGTGCTTAGAAGCCTGCTGCACGTCTCTGGCTGTGCTTGGATGGGGACAAAGAGGGCAGGAGGTGGAGGGGCCCAAGTTTGTGAAAAGCTTCCCACGTCCACTCTGTGGAACTTGGGACCTAGCCAGCTGCCTACAAAATCTGCAGGAAGTGTTATCAGGAAGGAAGTTAGTGACAGGTGAATATCTAACTGGTATTAAGACTGGTAATTGGTATTCTTGTACATGGCATGGTGGCATTATTGGGTGAGCTGTTGTGCTCCTCTTTTCATTTGATTAAAATGCAAACAGTATCACCCAAGAAATCAAATCAAGAAAGGGTCTCAAAGCATTTTTATGAACAGTGGAGACAAAACAACAAATACAAACAAAGCATTCCCCATTTATAGAACTATATGTAAAAACTACCAGAAAAGCAGGAAACATCCTGATTAGGTGCAAAGATTTTCCTCAGAACAGGGTTCTTGACATTACCCTGATGCTCACCCAAAGATCATGAGCAGGTCACTTAACCTCTGACACTTAACAGGGTTAACTTTTCTGGTGGAATTATAGGATTGACCGCAGGGACTTCTTGTGCATGCTGGGGCAAGCTGGGATTGAGGAAGGATGGGAGCTAGGTGTTCACTAATGACTGAGCTTTTTATTTTGTTTCGTAAATTGGAAGATCTTTTCTAGTCTGAGTGAACTCCAGGAGTTGGTGATGGACAGGGAGGCCTGGCGTGCTGCGATTCATGGGGTCGCAGAGTCGGACACGACTGAGCGACTGAACTGAACTGAACTTTCTACTGTTAACACTTGATACATTTGTACATGTATTTTTCTGTGTTGCATTTTAACCACAGAGTAGTCACTGAGGAAACAGCTGATTTTGGAATTCTGGGCTTATGTGGCTCATTTTAAAGAGTCTGAAAAGAAAACCTGTGTGTGTGGGGGGGGAAAGAGTCTGTAAAGAATTATTCTTCTTTACAAAATAATCATTTTTGGAGGGAAAGGCCAAATCTCAAATTTCTTTTAGTTGTTCTTCCAAGGAAGAAATCCTTCAAAGTTGAACATGATTTCAATATTTCTATGCTTTTAAATAGGTAATAAGTGCCAAAATTTTAATCTAATTGTTTCTCAGACTCAACAAACATGGTTCTCTGCAGAGGAGATAAACTCTGATGCTCAATAGGTGGAAGCAGGTGGGGTTGGGTGTGGGCGATGATCAGGGCGATGAAAAGCTGTGCATTTCCCCTCTATCTGCCTCTAGCATCACTTCTCCCACCCTGTCCGACCTATTACAAAAGAATGCAGAGACCTTGCTATGAATTTATGATGACATCAACCCCATTGACTTCTAAGAGTTAGAAATTGGCTTTTTGAAAGTGTTTAGCCTAAATATATGATACAATCACAAAGGCTATACTTTAGCCTAGAACAAATCCAAATTACTTTGCTATTAATGACAGATAAAAACCATTTTTTCATCTCTTTTCTACAACAAATAATATGTTGCCTAGTTCAGAATTACAGTGTATGAATAATCCCCAAGATCAAAAATACTTCACCTCGGGTATTTTCTATTAAGAGCATGCTCTGTAAACATTTTTGCATTTACCTGTGTCTTCTGGTACAAGTGTGTAATAGGTTGGTGCATGTAGTACGTGCATTTGTTCAGATTACAAAATAGCATCCAGTTGTTTTCCGAAGTGTTTATACTACTACAAACAGTTCAGGTAGCTCCAAATCCTCACTGTTACTTGTATTATCAAACCAATCAGTCTTTGTTAAATAGCTGTTTACATATTGAAGCAATAATGTGGTGAAAAAAGTCACCAAAGATAACATCAGGTATACATTTATATAAAGTTCATAGAAAAGGCAAAATGAAACAACATATTGTTTAGGAACACATACATAAAACATTTTCTATACAGTGAATGATCAGTCTAAAACCCATAATGGATACTTTGGGGAGGCCTGTTCTTCCTACCCTGTAGAGGCAACTAATACCACATGTAGGGGATCATCTTCCTCCTTTAGGATTTGGCAACTTTATCACACTTGATATGCTATAGACAATATGCAGCTTGTATCCTTTGTTTTTAATCAACATAAATTGCATCATTTGTACATATTTTTCTGAAATTTCCTTTTCACAATTTTATTTTTTAAATCTGTCTATGTTGATGCATGTAGGGATAGATAATGCATTACCATTGTAGCATAATGGGAATTCCACAATGTAAATATTCCATAATACAACTATACAATGTTTTATTTACCCGTTCTCCTACCACTGGATATTTAGATATTTTTAATTTTTCACAATTATAAACAAGGCTGTAGTGAACATCCTCATAAAGGGTATTCTTAGCATGTTCTATATGTAGGGTACTTACATGGAGACTATATCATGTGACATGCCGAGTTGAATGAAGTACAAGGTGGAGTTAAGATTGCCGGGAGAAATATCAATAACCTCAGATATGCAGATGACACCACCCTTATGGCAGAAAGCGAAGAGGAACTAAAGAGCCTCTTGATGAAAGAGAAAGAGGAGAGTGAAAAAGCTGGCTTAAAACACAACCTTCAAAAAACAAAGATCACGGCATCCGGTTCCATCACTTCATGGCAAATAAATGGGGAAACAATGGGAACAGTGATAGACTTTACTTTCTTGGGCCCCAAAATCACTGCAGATGGTGACTGCAGCCATGAAATTTTAAAAGACTCTTGCTCCTTGGAAGAAAAACTATGACCAACCTAGACAGCATATTAAAAAGCAGAGACAAAACTTTGCCAGCAAAGGTCTGTTTAGTCAAAGCTATGTTTTTTCCAGTAGTCATGTATGGATGTGAGAGCTGGATCATAAAGAAAGCAGAGTGCCAAAGAATTGACTCTTTTGAACTGTGGAGTTGGAGAAGACTCTTGAGAGTCCCTTTGACTGCAAGGAGCTCCAACAAGACAATCTAAAAGGAAATCAGTCCTGAATATTCATTGGAAGGACTGATGCTGAAGCTGAAACTCCGATACTTTGTCCAACTGATGTAAAGAACTGACTCATTGGAAAAGACCCTGAAGTTAGGAAAGATTGAAGGTGGGAGGAGAAGGGGACAACAGAGGATGAGATGGTTGGATGACATCACTGGCTCAATGGATATGAGTTTGAGCAAGCTCTGGGAGTTGGTGATGGACAGGGAAGCCTGGTGTACTGCAGTCCATGGGGTCGCAAAGAGTCGGACACGACTGAGTGACTGAACCGAACTGAACTAGCATGTTCTGCTGGTTAGACTTGTTACTTTACAGTAGTACATGGGTCATTGTGGCATCAACTTTAACATCATGGGAAACCAGCTACTTCTGTGATTACACTGTAGTGTGCTGCGGCCAGCTTCTTTTATTTTGCAAAAGGAAATTGTTAAAGTTTCATGAATTTGAAAAAGCAATCATTATAAAAAGAAAAAATTCCATAAATTTACAATAAAATAAAATTACCTTTTAATATAATAAATACTCAAAACTCATCCCTCCCTAATTATTTTACTGCACTTTCTGATTCTCAATGCTATTGAGATAATCTATGTTTATTATTTCCGTGTGGTAGAAATAGTGTATGATGGTGCCGGACTGTACATCTCCTCTCAACTTTGCATTGTACTGTTAGCTTGAGATCAGCCACAGAGGGAATATTTGCACTATAGAAATCAGCAGTGCTACAAAATCAAGGCATAATTTCTTTTGTTGATTATAGAGACCAAGAGTTGGCAAACTCTTTCTATAAAGACACAGATAATAAATATTTTAGGCTTTGTTACTGTTACTTTTCTTCTTCCTTCTCCCCTTTCTCCCCGTCTTCCACTTCATAACTTCCTCCTCCTTTTCTCCCTCCTCTTTCTTCCCTTCTCCCTCTTTCTCCTCTTCTCCCTCTTTCTCCTCCTCTTTCTTCCTTATAATCCTTTAAAAATGGGGTGGGGGGGAAGCAATGAGCTAATGAACTTTATAAAAATAGGAGCCCATGGACTGTAGTTTGCTAGTCCCTGTTCTAGTTGTAACAACATGACAGAGAAAAGGCAGGAATGCAGGTTTAACTTGTGTGGTGTTTATGCGGTCTTTTTGCATTGTGAATAGCTGAAGAAAATTGATGAAATGTTCTCCCAGTGTTTGAAAACTATTATCTGATTTAACAAAGAAGTTACTCATCCTTTACAGACAAATGAAGTTTTGACATATGTTCTTATTATTTATTTCAATTTCATCTTACTCATTAATGTAAGTGAAAATATCAAACAACATTCATCAGCGACTACACCTGGAAATCTCATTGTTCAACATTAATCAACACCACTGGATCATACTCATTGAATTATGAAGAAAAGAAATACTCATTCATCTAATTCAGATCCCTTATTACACTTAATTTCATCTTCTCTCTTGCTTACACATATACACCTTATTCGTATAGTTGACACACTTTTTTCTTATGTATGGTTTTCCAATTTTCACTTAAAAGTATATTTGCATTATGAGTATTATTAGTATTATGAATATTATCATCGCCACTTTACATTTTGACTCCCCACCAGTCTGTGAACTACTCCAGGACATGGACCCTGTTTCACTTACTCTTTCTGTGCTTCAATGTTCTTGTCTGAGAAATAAGCTTAGTAATAACCACCTCCTAGTGATGCAATGAAGACTAAATGAGATAATATATGTAAAATGCTTAAAGTGGTGCTTGACCTGTAATAAAAACTTAATAACTCTTAGCTATGGTAACTATTGTTCATGGTGGTGTTATTAGTTTTATCCTCATTCTCCACAAAATCATGGCAGCTTCAAACCCCAGGATAGTTCCCAGCCTAAAGCTGAAACTCCAGTACTTTGGCCACCTCATGGGAAGAGTTGACTCATTGGAAAAGACTTTGATGCTGGGAGGGATTGGGGGCAGGAGGAGAAGGGGACGACAGAGGATGAGATGGCTGGATGGCATCACTGACTCGATGGACAAGAGTTTGGGTGAACTCCGGGAGTTGGTGATGGACAGGGAGGCCTGGCGTGCTGCGATTCATGGGGTCACAAAGAGTCGGACACGACTGAGCAACTGAACTAAACTGAACTGATGGCGGGAACACTGCAAATGTAAAATTCATGAATGTGACCTCTTTTTAGAAATCAAAAAATTCAAACTATTAAATTTGTTTCTAATGTATTTAGGACAAGATGCTAGATGCTGTGATAATATTAAGATATGTAAGACATAAATGTAATTCCCTTCTTTAAAAAGTTGGTAATCTAATTGGGAACACTGACCACCCTAAACAGTACATGGAAAGTGCCAATAAAATGGAACAGGCTGAGTCCCATGAGGATAAGAGGTCAGGGAACCCACTAATTTCTGCAATAATCAGGCAAGGCTTGAGGGTGAAGTGGGTCATGGACTGAGCTGTTTCAGAGAGGTAGAATTTCCTTTTTTGTGGGCTCCTTAATGCCACAAATTAATGTAGATCCTTTAAAAAAGAATATCCCTGCCTCTGTTTTAAAAATCACTTTCTTCTCTCTATGAAATATCCTCAGTTTCTCTCTTATGTCTCTAAAGGAGCATTTCACACCTGGAACAATAAAACCAAACTCTTCTGTATGAACAGCTCTCTGCATCTTTGCAGACACGGATGGTATTCATACCTAAAAGCATTTGTAAATTCCTAACCACCAAAAACAGTATTCCCACATCCCATGAATTGCTGCAGCAAGCCACTGCAGGAACATTCCTCTTTTGTGTTAAAATTCTCAGAATCTGACAGGACATCTGCTGCGAGAGGGCCTGGCCTCCATCTTAATGGGGGTCTCATCATATAAAGCCGTCCTATGGCGAGCCAGGCTCCCTCTGAAATGACCTCACCCAGCTCCACAGGCCTTTTCTCTCCATGCCTGTTATGTTTCTGATCTACTAGGTGTTGTACGGCTCTTATTATAAGCTTAGAAAGAGTCTGAAGAGGAAGCATGATGCCAAGAGTGATCTTGGAACATTTGTTAGCCTGCCAAAAAAGGCCGCATGTTCTGCCAGCTAGGATTCTAGTACTACACAGTCAAGCTGGTATCATGCAATATCTTTGTCTTTTCATATTAGGTTTTCTGAGGGGGTAATCAAATTCACTCTTTTCCCCTCTGAGTTATAAGTCTTTCAAGAAATAGATATCCAAGTTATATAGGGCTCAAAATGTCCAAATCATAATTGGTGAAAATGTAGAATGATGTGACCTGACAGTGTCTAGTGAGTGTTCTATTTTTTTACCCCCAAGTCTAGACCTTGGGATGAACTTGAACAAAGCGGATCTGCCCAGCAGACACTCCACCAGCCAATCATGTGGATGGACACAGCCACCCTCACATCCTTCTGAGGTCAGGGGACCAAAAGAGAAGCATGGAGAATGAGCCCAAGCAAAGACTTCAAATCAGTACCCTGCACCATAGCAATTGGTAGACACTTGATCCTAGAGGCTGATCACCTCATCAAACAGATAAATCACTTCTCACAGGGGAGAACCAGAAAAGAAGTAGAGAGGACGGCAAAAGTCTCCCACTCCTCCCCCACAGCCAGTACTTCTAAGAAGGGGATATTCCTATTTGAGAAGCAAGGTTTTGGGAAGAGGAAAAGGTGCTTCACTATATGACATGCAGAGAGGAATACCTCACTCACCAGATTAACTGGCGATCAGTCACGTGCAACTACAGATGATGGCGAATTGTCAGTGGCTTAGAACACTCTCTCTTTGCCCCCCCCTTCCTCTTCCACCTCCACTTTTTTCTTTCTTTTCTCTTTCCTCCCCTTGCTTTATCATTTTCCCCCTTGCATTTTTCCTTTCTGTTTTTCTTTCAAGAAGTATTTATTGAGTGCTTAGTGTATGGTAGTGATAGAATGATGAATAAGACCAATATAACCCTTACTTTCAAGGAACTTACATTCCTTGAATGTAATTGAGACTGTTAAAATAGTAAGTACTTAAGCAAATAGTAATTATAAGTCATAGTAAATGATATAAAGGAATCAAATATTTGATATAGAGAATAATGGGAGGCATTTACACATTTATTTAGATCTCTTATTAGGTGTCTATGGAAAGGTGTTCTTGGAGACATGCATTTCAACTGAGTCCTGAAGGGTAAGAAGAAAACATGGGAGAAAAGGGTGGTGAAGACCTTTTCCTATTACTTTATAGGACTGGCCCTTGTGGAGGCCAGAGAAAGCACCCTGAACCAAAGAGCTGGCCTGTAGTTTTCCTCTCTGTAGTTGACAGTGGCTTCCTGGAGTGTTGTGTTGGCAAGGATTTTAAGATTCTTAAGGGCTCAGGAGTAAGGAGACCCATGGAATACCGGTTGTATCTATCATAGGAGTGGGAGGGGCCCCTGGGCCCCATTTATCCCTATTCTGGAGGATTTTTCTTATGATCTAATGTCTAGGACATGAGCTGGGAAGACTGTGGGATGATGTACTTCCCCATTACTTCCCTTAAAATCAACTTACTCCACTCCAAGCCTTTCACAGCAGAAGTTTCAATAATTCATTCAGAAACCATATAGCCAGTGAGCTGCAGGGTGGACCCCACCTTAATTTATCTTTTCAAAATTATTCTGCAGCTCTCCTATGTGTCACTTGAAGCAGTCAAATTCCTAGAGAGAAGAAAGATGAGGAGTTGACTCCTTGATCCTGTTTTCCCATTTTAGAATTTTCTTGGAATTTTACCATACAGAAAATTAGATGGACTGTTTCTGTGAGGCTGGAAGATACTGAGAATTGATTTGGAGTGGCAGAACTATTGCCTCTTAAATGAGATTTGTCTTATTTAATAAATAACCTGCAAAACCTCAACTCACATGGAGTGTATGCAAACCCACTCACAGCCATTTGGATTTGTGTTACTTCAAGTATGATATGCCTGCCGATGGTGGTATGTGAGAAAATGTTAAGTGCTATGCATGCGTGTGTGCTTAATCACTGAGTTGTGTCCAGCTCTTTGTGACCCCGTGGACCGAAGCCACCAGGCAGGGTGGTATGAGGACTTTTTAATCATAATAATAGTTTTAATGTATAGTAGAGAAGCATTGGTTTATTATTTATATAAGAGATCAAGTTACCTTTTACAGTAAATCTATTTTGCTAAGCAAGGTTGATTTTTAAATATTAAGGGGTTAATTGTATAGATGGTATATGAATATAGCAAAGGTATGTGATGATACATACACAAATAGTCAAAATTTGGGAAACACTGATTTGGAGTTTGTTTATTTATTTATTTATTTATTATTTTACTTTACAATTCTGTATTGGTTTTGCCATACATTGACATGAATCCACCACGGGTGTACATGCGTTCCCAAACATGAACCCCCCTCCCATTGGTTCAGTTGTGTTCCCCGTTGAATTTACGCTGAAGTCTTAACCCCTAGTACCTCAGAATGTGACTGTATTTGGAGGTAGGGTCTTTTACTAAGTGTGGCTCCTAATCCAGTATGACTGATGTCCTTATAAAATGGGACCATTTGGACACAGAGACATGCATGCATGGTGGGAAGATGATGTGACTAGACATTGAAGACAACCATTTACTAATAAGAAGAGAGGCCTGAAACAGATCCTTCCCTCACAGCCCCCAGAAAAACTCAGCCTTACCCAGATGATACCTTGAACTTCTAGCCTGCAGAACTATGAGATACTAACTTGTACTGGTTAAGCCATACAGTCTGTGATACTTTGTTGCAGTAGCCCTCACTAACTAATACAGAATTTATTTTCATACTGTTGTTGTTCTGTCCCTAATTCGTGTTTGACTCTTTCTGACCCCATGGACTGCAGCAGGCCAGGCTCCTCTGTCCTCCACTGTCTCTTGGAGTTGGCTCAAGTTCATGTCCATTGAGCAGATGATGCTATCTAACCATCTTATCCTCTGTTGTCTCCTTCTCCTTTTGCCTTCAGTCTTTCCCAGCATTATTATTTTCATATGCTTGAAGCTAACTGCCTCCTGGACAGTTGTTGACATTTTAAAAATATGTGCTTCTAAAGGGTAGAAACCTGTAAGTGCCTGTAATGCCCACTGGCAGATGCAGAAGTGGATTATTAAATTCTGTTTTCACAGACTTTGTTAAGTGTGAAGAAAAGGTAAGATATTTATCAATATTCATGTCATTTAGTGGAAACAGCACTGGCCTTAGTGTCCACAGACCGAGGCTCGAGGTTGTATTCAGCCACAGGCTGAGGGGTTTGAAACAAATTCCTGCTCTAGTGGGACCCTACGGTCCTCATTCACTTCCCCATTTCCTCACTTCAAGACTCATGTTTAGAAAGTGTGTGTCTCTAAAAGGTCCAAAATGTCAATCATCCCCACAGCTGGAGCCAGGGAGAGTCAGGGCAGGGCTCTTGGGACATGTGAAGAAGTTTGACTAGCTGTCTAGACAGACAACCTCAATGTTTAAACTTGACTGAACATCTGTTAATCATCCAAGATGCTCCTGATGCCATGCCAGCCTGGAGGTGGTCACCTGGGTCCTGGCCACCAAAGTCTTTGTGTGATCATGGCAACTCAGGGGCTATAAGATAGTGAATTAGTGTGAACAGTAAAGAGTTTGTATGTTGCCTACCTAGAATCCAGGTCCTAAATGATACTGGGAATTTAATCAGGGTACTAGCTCTGTTCTACCACAAATAATACTAAATTTTCCTTCTAATTGGCAGGAGTCCAGAACCAAAACCCCTCATCACCAACTGTTTAGTCTGGATATAAGAAAGTGGATAAATTTTCTTCTCAAAAAGTAAGTTATCTAAATTGGAAAAAGCATTTCTTCTTTTAGTCTTTATTCCAATAGAGGCCTCTTCTCCAGCCCCTCACGACCAAGTAAATGCACTTATTCTAATATTAAAGTTTGTCTCCTAGGATGTAGTTGTTCTCTCTCCCTTGCATTTTGGGGAACTTGGAGTGAAAGCAAGAAAGGAATTTGAAAATCAATCAAATGGAATACAATTAATTAAATCAAATCATATCAACCAAATAAGGGCAGTGTGTAGTATGCTGCCTTGTTGGCCCCATCTTGGGAAATAAGAGTCAGACCGAGACTTCGGCTGGGTTAGTTTAGGTTAGCTTCCATTTTCCTATACAGTGATGATTCCTGAAGTAGCAGGGGAAATTCATTGCTGTCCCTCTGCTATGTATTTAGCTTGCTTCAAATGAGGGGAAAAGTGATCTGGGGAGGATGAAGAGGGTATTAATGCTTCTTCCAGTCTCTTCTCCAGTACCATAGTGTCAGCACCAATAGTAAATATTCTCTGAGACACTGTGTTAGGCTTTGGGGATCCACCAATTAGCAAATGCAGTTATGGCTCCTGGCCTCTTGGAACCTACCATCTAGTGATAGGAGGGGACCTTGATGTTTTCAGAGCACCAGGTGTGCTAGTAATTTACATGGATCATCTCATTAAATGCTCCCAGCAACCCTGTTGTTGCTATTATGATATCTGTTCTGCTCTTTGAAACCTAAGGGCGTACGTGGTTCAGCTTTGTCTACGGTCTGGTGATGGTCGCATTTGATTTCAGGCACTAGGGTGTATAGGCACCTGTCCGTCCCGTTCTCCCACTTCCCAGCGCAGCCCCATAAACAAAGTTATAGCTCTTACCCCCAGTCTGTTTCCTTGTGTACTGGTGCTCTGGGAACCAGAACACATCCCTGGCTGGTCTTTGGTTTACTGACCCATATCTCGGTCTCTCCTGAGACCCCAAAGTTCAGTTTGGCATTCTTATTTTTAATTTAGCTCTCTTTCTCCCAGAGCTTAATTGCAGAATGTTGCTTCAGTTCTGCCATCCACTTTTCTCCCATCTCTCTTCTGATCCCTTCATTCTCTCATTTTCACACTAACAGTTTGATGAGGAGGTTATGCCTGATCCTGGGCTGGTTTTTCTTCCAGATTTTGGTTCTGTATTTGAGATTTGGGGATGCAAATTAACCTTTTTTTTTTAAGCAGTGGCAAACAGATACAAGGAACTTGAGGAAGATCAAATTCCAGGATCAGCTTATGAACCCCCAGTTTGGCCCCACTGAAACTGCTGGAATATACAGACTGATCTTGATGTTATAATGGGGCATCATGCTCCTTCCTCTTCCCCACACCCCAAGTTTAAACTCTGGGGTCTGTTTAGCCGGCCGGTTACCTGGAGGGCTGTAGATGATAACTGGCAGACAGAACGTCTGTGTCTCTAGGTTTTCCCTTGGAGGCAGAGCTGCAGCCTGACCTGATATGCTTTCTGCCTGAGAGCAGGAGCACAAGGTGCAGCCCTGCCTACTTGCTGGCAGGTGGGCTACAGTGAGAGTTGGTGGCGCCTGCCTGCCGCCTTTATAGCAGAGTATTTCCATGCACTAGACCCAGGATATGGCCTTTCTGGGAACTCACTAGGCAGGGAGGTGATGATGACAGGAGTCGGTGGAGAGAAGAACAGAATTGTTGGTGGAAGGTCCCCCCTTTTCTGAAAGAGTGAAGGTAAGAGGAATAAGCACTTCCTTCAGACGTCTGACATACGATTTCTCCAGGTAGTGGACTGTGGAACCCTTCTTTCTGGGTAGAAAGAAAGAGCCAGAGAAACACTTAGTGCTGGAAGAGTCAAATCCTTTCAGGTTGCATATGATAGAACTGGGCACCTGGGTGACTTGCCCAGGGGTACACATCTGCTCAGGAGCTGTATTAGGGAACCCAGGAGTCCTGACTCCCAGCCTGACTGAGGCTGGAATTTGGAAGCTTCTCCTTGAGAACACCCACATGCCTGCAAACAGTTTTCAGCTTACTCTCAATACCTTCATATAATAGTTGAGGTCTCTTTGTTCAAGAGCTTTGATGAAGTGGCCTTAGGCAGTACATGGCTTATCCCATTCCCAGCTCAATTGGCTTTGTCTGTTGATTGTCACCCTCTTGCCAGCAGCAACTGTTCTATACCAGGAACCCTAAGGGCAAGCTAAGAAAATCAAAGAATGATTCTAGTAGGTGCCCTATCTCTCTAGATCAGTTGGGACCAGGGAGAGATGTTTCCTATCCTGTCTTCCTTATCCTCACAACCTTTGGGAATTTTTAATTTGAATTTATACTTATACAAATAATAATATGAGAACTATAAAGAAAGGATGTTCTTTCATCCAGAGAGGAATATGGGAAGAGCACAGGCTTTGGAGTGGAGGAGGCCTGCATACAGATTCTAGCTCTGGCACTATCGACTTGACACTAAACTACTTACTTAATAACTCTTAACCACCATTCCCCCAGCTATGTGCTGTGCTGTGCTTAGTCATTCATTTTTGTCCCACTCTTTGCGACCCCTTGGACTGAAGCCCATCAGGCTCTTCTGTCCCTGGGGATTCTCCAGGCAAGAATACTGGAGTGGGTTGCCATGCCCTCCTCCAGGGGATCTTAACGCAGGTCTCCCACATTGCAGGTGGATTCTTTACTCACTGAGCCACCAGGGAAGCCCCAAAATACTGGAGTGGGCAGCCTGTCCCTTCTCCAGGGGAACTTCGTGACTCAGGAATTGAACTGGGGAGTTCTGATCACAGGAGGATTCTTTACCAGGTGAGCTACCAGGGAAGCTCTTCCCCATCTATAGATGGGAATAATAAAGGCTTCCTGTGTGTTTGTTAAAATAATAATATAGGTAACGTCCTGCATATGTAAGTTTAATAAATTTTAGTTCTCTTCCACTCTTCTTTCTCAGTATAACCATTTTTAATTTGTTGTGCTTCTTTCAAGTTCTTACCCGAATGCAAGTATATTTTCACATACTCTAGATGTAATTTTGTATGTGTGCTTAGTCACTCAGTCATGTCTGACTCTTTGCAACCCTTTGGATTGTAGCCTACCAAGCTCCCCTCTCCATGGGATTTTCCCGGCAAGAATATTGGAGTGTGTTGCCATTTCCTCCTCCAGGGGATTTTCCCAACCCAGGGATCGAACCTGCATCTCCTGTGTTTCCTGCATTGCAGGCAGATTCCATATCTGCTGAGCCACCTGGGGTTTATACATTTTTTAGCTGTTATACCATCATCTGTCCTTCTCTGTTAGTCTTAGTTTGGATCATGTGAAAGTGCTGATATTTAACTATTTTGAGTTGGAGAGAGCAATTTCACATATCCCATGTAATACCGAGTTTTCAGAATCATCATGTAAAAGAATGAATAATACTCTATTGAGTCAATATGCCGTGATTTATATAAGGATACCCATTGTTGACTATTTGATTATTTTTCATATTTTCCTATTAAAAACAGTTTTATAAGACTTCCCTGGTGGCACCTTCCAGTGCAGGGGACACAAGTTTGATCACTGATCCAGGCAGATTCCACATGTCACCCATGGGTCAACGAAGCCCATGCATCACAGCTGCTGAGCCAGCATGCTGCAACTCCCGTGCCCATGTGCTGCAATTACTGAAGCCCACTCCACAGTAAGAGTGGCCACCACAATAAGAAGCCCATGCACCCCAACAAGGAGTAGCCCCTACTTGCTGCAGCTAGAGAAGGCCTGTGCAAACCAACGAAGACCCAGTGCAACCAAAAATAAGTAAATCTTAAAAACAGTTTTATAATGAAAATCTTCATGTGTATAGATGATTTTTCTTCTTTGAATTATTTTCTTGGGCTAAATTTCTGGAGGTAACTCCAATTTTATTTTGAGGCCCAGTTAAATGTATTAATTTTGCCCATAGTCATCACTTCTATAATCTGTTCCTTAGGTCTGGCTAGGATTGAAAACTGTCGGCAGAACCAACTCAGAAAACAATGAGAATTCTTGAAACCAGCACCTGGTATTTGTCAGGACTGAGGGAGAAGGGCAAAGAACAAAGATATAGCAGGAATTCTTCTCTGGAGGCCTGGTCAATCTCAGCAAGAAATTAAAAAAAAAAAAAAAAAAAAAAAAGACCTTTCATTCATATTGAGCTGTCAAGGAAATCAGGAAAAAAAATGCACAAAAAGGAGAACCTTGAAAACTACTTCAGTGTCCATCAGTATAAGGACAAATAAATCAATTGTAACATGATTCTTAGATGAACTATCATAAGCAGTTAAAAATGAACTAAATCTGTATAAAGCGATATGAAAAATTCTCAAAAAGAGTTAATGAAGAAGAGCAAAGTGCAATATAGTATACCATTTATGGCAATGTGAAAATCATGCATGACAGTGTTTTGCACTTTCATGGATACTAACATATGCGTTTAAAATTATTAAAAATGAGCTGGAAAGATGCACATTAAAAATCATGATTTTGACTATGGAAAGTAGCAAAAGAGATAATTTTAATTATACCTATAACTTTTTTAAATTTAAAAAAACAGAGAAGAAAATAGAGCAAAAAGTTAACAATAGTGAATTTTGGGATGCAGACACCTAAATGTTTGTTTCACTATTCTTGTTTTTTTTCTGTATTTGTTAAATTTCTCATATCATCACCATCATTATCATCAATAACAAAAGATGTAAATATGAGAAGTGGCAGTGTCAGGGGTGATGGATTGGAGGAAGGGCCACCCAAGTGAAAACCGTCAGCTCTTCGAGGTGGTCATGGATCAGCAGATTAGTGCAGACTGTCTCCTTGTTTCCCTTTGCTAAGCTAGTTTTTCTCACACAAGCGCTTCCTTGTTGGCTTTGTGATATTTCCAAGTGTTTGGTCAGCTGCTGTTTCTGGGAAGGGCGAAAACTTCAGGCTGTCCTATCAGTTTCAGCTAGAATAGATCCAGTGAAAGCTCAATCTCTAGAGAGGCCCTTCACTTGAGAGTCTAGAAAACATCTGATGGAATAGTTACTTATTAATCCAAAGCGAATGCTGATGATTTGGACACTGATTAGTTGCTGGGCCAGTAAATGAACAATTTGGGGTTGTTTCTTTGTGATGAGTGGAAGAAAAAACTGCCAGAAAGAGAGGACTTATTAAGGACTCGATTTTTGATCTACAGATGAACATAGTCAGGTCAGGCATGTAGGAAATAATAGCCATTGAACAGAATAATCCCAGGCAGAGCTGAGTGGCAGCCACAGAGGTGGAAATGAGAAGGCCAGCACCTCATGCTATCATCTTACCCAACACAGTGGCAAATACTGTGGTAAACCACCAGGCTCTGCCTTTAGGACCAAGCCAAGGAGTGTTGGCTCCTGGCAGCTCACAGCTGCATCCCTCCCCAGGAATTGCCAAGAACAGCCTTGCTCAGAGTTATTACCTTCCCTCCAGTCCAGTACACATTCAAAGAGTGGTCTAAGTGGATGTACCAAGACTTGGCCCTTTTGCTTCAGTGGCCATCCCAGTCCAGAGCTCCCCATGAACTTGACCGAAGATCCTCTTACCAGGTACTGCACAGTTCAGCCTCTCACTTTTTCCTCTGCCCAGTCCTCATCCTTCACCCTCGTTCCTCATGTCCCAGGGGTGTTGAGCCCAAGAGTAGTAACTTCCTGAGTACAAGTTTCAGAACAAAAGCAACAACAACAATAAAACAAAACACCAGCAATAAAAACCTTGGCATCTCATGGTATATTTTCCAGGGAACCTTATCTATAACCTACCAATCTTGAACTCTTATCTTTTTCCTTATGCTTTTCTTGTCCTCATTTGTGTAGTTTAATAAATTAGTCTTATAAATTGACCTTCCAGGTTCTTGTCATCTCTAATAGTTAATCAACTACTGTGCTTGCAAGAAGAGTTAGATACAAGTTGTGATTTGAAGGAACCTACTACCCAGATTGGAAGCTAAGACCTCAATTTAAAAATTAACTAACCTCCCTCTGACTGAAATGTTGTTGCTCAGTAAAACTACGTTGTGTCCAACTCTTTGGAGCCCCATGGACTGCAGCAAACTGGTTCCAAATCAGGAAAGGAGTATGTCAAGGCTGTATATTGTCACCCTACAAGGCTGTATGTTGTCACCTTACTTATTTAACTTATATGCAGAGTACATCATGCAGAGAGCATAATGTACCAGACTGGATGAAGCACAAGTGGGAATCAAGATTGCCAGGAGAAATATCAATAACCTCAGATATGCAGATGACATCACTCTTATGGCAGAAAGTGAAGAAGAACTAAAGAGCCTCTTGATGAAAGTAAAAGAGGAGAGTGAAAACATTGGCTTAAAAACTCAGCATTCAGAAAACTAAGATCATGGCATCTGGTCACATCACTTCATGGCAGATAGATGGGAAAATAATGGAAACAGTGAGAGACTTTATTTTTTTGGACTCCAGAATCACTGCAGATGGTGACTGCAGCCATGAAATTAAAAGATGCTTGCTCCTTGGAAGAAAAGTTATGACCAACCTAGACAGTGTTTTAAAAAGCAGAGACATTACTTTACCAACAAAAGTCCATCTATTCAAAGCTATGGTTTTTCTAGTAGTCATGTATGGATGTGAGAGTTGGACTATAAAGAAAGCTGAGTGCCGAAGAATTGATGCTTTTAAACTGTGGTGTTGGGGAAGACTCTTGAGAGTCCCTTGGACTGCAAGGAGATCCAACCAGTCCATCAAAAAGGAAATCAGTCCTGAATATTCATTGGAAGGACTGATACTGAAGCTGAAACTCCAATATTTTGGCCACCTGATGCAAAGAACTGACTCATTGGAAAAGACCCTGATGCTGGGAAAGATTGAAGGCAGGAGGAGAGGGGGATGACAGAGGATGAGATGTTTGGATGGCATCACCAAATCAATGGACATGAGTTTGAGTAAGCCTCTGGAGTTGGTGATGGACAGGGAAGCCTGGTGTGCTGCAGTCCATGGGGTTGCAAAGAGTCAGACACAACTGAGTGACTGAACTAAACTGAACTGGACTGCAGCATGCAGGCTTCCCTGTCTTTCACTATCTCCTGGAGTTCGCTCAGCCTCATGTCCATGGAGTCCATTGAGTCAGTGATGCTATCTCAGTTGGTAAAGAATCCACTTGCAATGTAGGAGACCACCCGCAGTGCAGGAGACCTGGGTTCGACCCCTGGGTTGGAAAGATCCCTGCATCAGGAAGATCCCCTGGAGAAGGAAATGGCAACCCACTCCAGTATTCTTGCCTGGGAAATCTCATGGACAGAGGAGCCTGGTGGGCTATAGTCCATAGGGTCACAAGAGTTGGACACAACTTGGTGACTAACCCACCAACACCAATTTAAATAATAATATAAAATTCTAGCTGAAAGAATACTGCAAATTTGCTTGCTTGGTAAATGGAACAGATGTGTTCTGTGAGCATGAGAGAGAGAGAAAATGTGGTGGTTAAGGCAGTTAGTGAAGAGATTGGAAAGTCAGCAAAAAATTTAACTGAATTAGAAAATTGGCAGAGATCCAGAAAGTTCACAAATTATGCACAGATATAATAATTATAAGATGGTTAGGAAGAGAATGGAGGTAAATTCGTATCAGACTTTGACAGAAGCATGAAAGAAAGACTAGATGGAAGAACTGTGAGCAAAAGAAGGGGCAAGGTATATAGCTGGTCCTTGAAAAACTCTAGGCTTAGGGGGAAACAACCATCTCTGTGTAGTCGGAAATCTGCATATAACTTATAGTTGGCCCTCTATATACGCACTTCTTCTGTATCCATAGTTCTGCCTTCTCAGATTCAACCAACCTGAGATTGTGTAGTACTGTAGTATTTACTGTTGAAAAAAATCCACATATTAAATGGACCCACGGAGTTCACACTATACTGGGAGATGCAACCAAAGGCAATTTAGAGTCAGATTGTAAAGGGCATTGAGTATTGGACTAAAAAATTTGGTTTTACCCTGAAAAGAATGGGATATAGTTGAAATTGAGATGGATACTGATGGTTAGGAAAAGGGTAGAGACAAGGAGGCAGCAGTGTTGAAAGCAGGTTGAGTTAGAGTAGATTGTATAAGATCTACTGGAAAGGAGAAACTCAGAGGCAGCCTGGACCTTGTGCCGAGTTCTGCCTTGAAGCTGTAAGGCAGAGACTGAGGATGATGCAGCCTGGACCTTGTGCCGAGTTCTGCTTTGAAGCTGTGAGGCAGAGACTGAGGATGATGGCAAGTCCTCTTCCGAGACTGACTGATAGAAATGACACAGTGCAGCCTGCGTCACAGTGGTTCCCACTTCTCTGGCTTTACCGCCGTTCCCTCAGTAAACTCCTTCTCCTCCATCTGCTCATCCATATCCTGCTTATTCAGCATGGCCCAGGAAAAGTCATGCCTCCTCCATGAAATCTTGTCTGGCCCCTTCAGTCCATAGTGACCTCTCTTTTCTTTGGACTAGTACCATCCTTCAAACCAGACTGTTTCATTATTTGTTCTATGTTTTACCTAAGTTAGTGCTATCGTGCAAGTTACTGTTGAAGCTTATTATAATTATATTAATATCTAGACAAGTCCTAGAAATAAACTATGTACCACTGTGTTTTCTTATTTCTTAAATTAGGTAGTTGGTGAATTTCTCTTCTTTGCCATCATCCCTACAAAATTATTTTCACCTATCTTTTCCTCTTTTGATTAAAGAGTGCTATTTTCACCTAAAATAGTGATAATTAAAATTCATTACTATATGCCAAATGCTATCCTAAGTGTTTTGCAACTATAACTCTCTAACCCTCACAGCAATCCTGAGAGATAAGACTTGTCAGTATCCCTGTTTTACAAATAGGAAAATTGAGGCAGAAGAAGCTAAATAACTTGCTCAGATTCACATAGCTAGTGAACAGTAATGATTCACAGAGTTCTAAACTAGGGTGGATAGTGGAATCGTTATTTGTTCTAAATTTTGTCTAAGTAAAAACTCCACTTAGTTTTTACTCCACTACCCACTCACTTAACCCCTACCGTATTCAGTAAGACATCCAAGTAAAAGGTTTGATGAATGTATGATTGAATGAGGATTGGATTGGACAAATTGTATATTCATGTAACACAGTCAAAGATTGGGTCTTTAGGGAAGGTATTCTCTGAATATTTCCAAGAGAAGAAACTTTTATACTGATCTCAGGTATTCTCACAGTGAATTTAATATATGTGTATAGGATGATCCTGACTTCTGAGGTCATGCCCAGTTCTTAAAGATTAAGAGAGTTGACTTTAGGAATTTCTGCAAAGCATGTTTGATTGACTTTGATTGACTTAAATATATTTAAAATTAAGGCACTAAACAAGTCATAAACCCTTTAAAGTATTGTTCATTTGTAGCTTCAAATGCTCATAAACCTCTCCAGATACCAGACAGATCTGTAGGGTTTGGGATTCCTCTGAAGTTCAGTTAACTGTAAGAGACCGAGGGAAATGTATGGCCAAGGGTGTTTATCATTAACGCTCATCATTGTTTCCCACTTTCCTCTTTCTTATCAGAAGTCAAAGGCAACAGGGAAGATAATGTGGCTATCAGGGTTATCACTTGTTGCCAAGTGAAAAAGCACAGCTGAGTTGGATTTAGCTTGATGGCCCTCTGTTGAAATTCAGGATCTCTTATCTTTGCTTCCACTTCTCCTGTCTAGACACTTAACAATGATTTGCAGGAAATTAAGGCACTTAGCCCTGCAGAAAAGTCAGGGCTAAAACATTTCTAAATATAAAGTGTGTGTGTGTGTGCGCGTGTGCAGTATAAGTTAATGTTAATTCAAAAGGAAAACCTCAATTTTTTTTCTGTCTCTGGAAATGGGATTAGCTGACCCTTAGGCACAGCTATGCGATTTTGCTTATTTTCATTTTCTAGGCTTGTCCTTGTTATTTAGCCCACAATACACAAGCCTCTTTCTTCTCTGACACAAGGAAATTGGAGTATCTTGTATTCAGCTACATTTTCTTTCTTTTATTTGCTTTCTTTTTATTTTTTTTATGAGTAAAGACAGGAAAATAATTTTATTATCTCAGAAGCTGGTATCAGAACTTCTTATAATGAAACATTGGCTTTTTTGAGAAAATGCACTGATAAATTCACTTTGGAGTCTCAGGGCCTTGGTATTATCATCCGGCATCCAGGTTTTCAGAGGAAGAGAGAAAAGTTCTGCTGCTAAGTAGGGAAAAGGGAATTGGGGATTTGGCTTTTCTGGGGGCATCCAGAGTAGGTGAACCTTCAGCATGAATGGTGTTTAGGGAAGCAAAAGAGAGATGACTTCCAAAGCTGTCAATCTTTAGAAAAGATGTGAGGGAGAATAGAAAGGCTAAAAGAAAGTTTTCATATATTCTTTGCAGAATAATTAGTTTTCACCTCACCTCTCATTTCTCCAGTGAAATCTTCTAATTTCTTTGTGGGAGGAGGAGGTAAGTTTTATGTCCTTGTTGGTGACCAAAATGTTTTCATAGATTCAAGAGTCAGAGCTTAGGAGGAAAGATATTGTCTGGGTCACGTATTGTGGAAAGTGAAGTCCCTCAGTCATGTCCAACTCTTTGCGACCCCATGGACTGTAGCCCACCAGGCTCCTCCATCCATGGGATTCTCCAGGCAAGAATACTGGAGTGGGTTACCATTTCCTTCTCCAGGGGATCTTCCCGACCCAGGGATTGAACCCAGGTCTCCTGCAATACAGGCAGACACTTTAACCTCTGAGCCACCAGGGAAGCCCGGGCTGTTTAAAATATTAGTCTTTGCACAACACTCCCAATTGGCTGCAGAGTTGATCTGATTCAATTAAAATAGCTAAACCACTCAACTACATTGTCTTTCATTCTGCAATTTATTTAGGAGGAAAGATGCAAGGAAGAACCAGTCATTTGTAAAAAGCCAACATTCCATATATGATGTATTTTGTATATGCTTTTATCTTGTACAAACTGGTAGGTATGTTAGTTTGCTAGGGCTGCCCTCACAAATATCACAGACTAAATGGCTTAAGCAGTAGAAATTTATTTTCTCACAGTTCTGTAGGCTAGTTTAATCTCAAGATGTTGGCAAGGGTGCTGTCGTTCTGAGGTTTCTCTCCTTGGCTTGTGAATGGATGTCTCCTCCCGCTTGTTCATAAGGTCTTTCTTCAGTCATTGTTTCTGTGTTCCGTTCTCCTCCTCTTGTAAGAAGTCTGGCCTCATTTTATCCTAATGACCTCTTTAGAGGCCTATCTGTAGATAGAATTGCATTCTGAGGTACGGGGTGTTAGTGTTTGAACATACAAATTTTGAGGGGATACGATTCAGTCAACAGTAAGGCGCCTGCAGTTTTGGGGAAATTTCTACACACATTTACCCACATACCCGCTATCTCTGAAGATGCACATATTTTTAGCTGCTACACAAAAACATACATGCATCTTAGTGCGGATTGAGGGAGTTCTGCCATTGCTGGAGGCATGGTGACAGAGATATGCAGTAAATCTACCTAATACAGCATGATGTCGTCCACCAGGAATGTCTCCTGTTCTGCAGCACTCTTTACAGTCACGCTGGGGCTTCTTTCCTCACCTCTGTAAACTCCAAATGGTATTACTTCAAGTCATGCTGTACTTGTGAAACTCAGACCTTGACTTTTGTCTCCTGAAAGAGATCGTACTTTTTTGTTAAAACTCAAATCCTGGCTTGCTTGCTTTATTTTATTTATTTTATTATTTATTTATTTTATTTTACTTTACAATACTGTATTGGTTTTGCCATACATTGACATGAATCTGCCACGGGTGTACATGAGTTCCCAATCCTGAACCCCCCTCCCACCTCTCTCCCCGTATCATCTCTCTGGGTCATCCCAGTGCACCAGCCCCAAGCATCCTGTATCCTGCATCGAACCTAGACTGGCGATTCATTCTTTAGAACCTCTACAATTGCTCAAGCAGAATACTTCCAGTGTTTACCAAGGAACAGGACCTCTAAATATATCCAGTGTGCCCATCTTTTACAAGAAACCTGTCAGCTTTGAAGGTGTCTAAGAATGTTCCCTATCTAGGTGGGGATAAAGAAGTTGGTTGTAGCATCTGAGTCCAGCTTTCATTTGGGTGTCACCTCCCTTGGTGGCCATGTGCTTGAAGAAGTGGGGTGCAGGGTGGCCTCCACTCCAGAGGAACTTATGTGAGTTATGATTTGTTCAAGATAATTGTAATAATTTCCATTCCTCTTGCTGGTGATTAGTTTGAGCATGGAACCTTGGAGAAAGTCTGCTCAGTGGCTTCTGGAAAGAAGAGCATATGGGAGACAACATCCTTCTTTATTCCTGGTTGTCATTTTGTCCACTTTGATATTTGGCATTGTTGCAGCTATCGTATGTCCATAAAGGGCCTTTATCTATGTCAATACAGTGGTGTCTTATAGGAGTGCTGAGAGAATCAACTGAGTTGAAATGCTTGTATAACATTTAGAACTGTCTAGAACATGATAGGAGTTCAACAAGTATTATTATTATAAATGTGATAAGCATATTATCAACCATGCAGAAGATGGCAGAGCCCCTGCCATGATGATATTGCTGAGATGCTGAATTAACTCTAACCCCAACTCTGTAGTTATCTACCATTGGGCATCTTATTTTGTGAGGTAGTCCATACCCTCCTTATTATTGAGGATACTTTAAATTGGGACTTACATTACTTGCAACAAAAATCATCCTTACTGATGTATATCAATAGGCTCTTCTGAGTGGAGACATGGCACACGTCACCAGAAATTTCCACTGTTTTCCAGCACTACTAAATGTGCTCGGAAAATTAGTCATTTGTTAAAGGGTTAACTATGTTTTATAGTCAAAGGCAGTATTTTTCATCTTCCAAGTCATTCATGCCAGGTCCTCAGGTATTTCAAAAACAGTAGACCTTGTATTTCTTGGAGGCAGGAATTTTGTAACAAAAAGGGCTTAGAGTTTGTAGTTTCAAATAGTTGGACTTGAAAGCACTAATATGTCACTTACTGGTTCTGTGACCCTGGGCAGTTTGCTTAATATGTATGTGTCTGAGTTTATCTGTAAGGTGGAAATAATCTTCATGTTCCATGGTTATAGAAAGGATTGAATAAAATTACACATGCAGTAATAATATTGATGTTTTCCTCTGTGCCACCATGTACTATATGGAAACTAATATGTTTTCTCCCATTCATGAATCTACCTGAAAATGTATTAAACAATTCATCAAAGCAGAGTTGCACTTTACCCACAGCTGCTTAAACTACCCTGAATGAAGATCTTGACAGTAGGGCCCGTGAGCACTGGAGTGATTCTAGTTATGGATGAGCCTATTCATACTTATTGCCATTTGTGAAGCATTTGAAAATGGACATTTGATTTTCAATAATGTGCTGAGAGAAACGATGAAAATTTCCTCTGACTTGACACAAAAGCCTTAAAATGTTTTCTGTCATTTCACAGAAAAGCACTTACTTGATTTCAGTGTCCTTGAGAATATTCCCAACCACAAGGCCATGGATCAGAATGATTTGCATTGAACAGAACCGTAAACAGGCTAAAGGAATGCTTGCCAAACGCAACTCACCTGGGGAAAACGTGTGTCAAGGCAGGCTGTCTGTTGGATGCCCAAGTAACTGGTGTGCTTTGCATTCAGATGAAGTGAGTGAAGACGTTTCCATTATGTTGGTCATTATTCCTCAAGATACTTATAAAAGGAGTCCTGATTTCATGCTCTTCTTTTTAGGCAGAGAACAGTATGCTTCTTTTATATGGTCATAATGATGTTTATTTTTTATAACTTAACTGCCAGATATCCTAGAGTTAAAGTTTGTGTTTAATAGCAGTAAGTATCTTTAGGCAAGTGTTCTGGTCAAATTATAGTCCCCTTCTCCACCATTACAAGGCTGTTGATCCAGTGTCCTTCTTAAAATGGTCAGCATATACTTTATAATGAGCCACCTCAAATCTTTTTCTGCAGGTAGATATAATCTGTTCATTGACTTATTCACACAATGATGTAACAGATATTTATGGGTATTCATTATATACATGACCCTGTGCTGTTTGCAGAGAAACCAGAGGCAAATAAGACCCTCTACCTCTGTTCTCATGATTCTCATAACCCATTGAGAATGATAGTTATTAAATACCTTTACCAGTGATTTTTTAAAATTACCAAAAAGGAGAAATAAATGGTCTTACGAGAACATGAAATAAAAAGTGCAGGAATAATGATCCTCACATGCATATTCTGTAGAAAGCCTTCCTAACACTCAATGAATCTAAATTGCACATCTCACAAACTTCTTGGCTGATTTGTATAGACAGACTGAAAGAGATGCTTTAGATATAAATAGCTGGGTCATCATTATTAATTGTCATTTTAAAAAATTTATCCATATTTAGCTCATGATTATCATCAATAAATAATAATCTTCAAAATCCCCAAACCATAATATATACTCTAAAAAATTTACTTGGCATACATTTTTTCAACATCTGGGTTCTCTTGTCATTACTGCCTTTCCCTGTATCTCTGCTGATAACAGAGAGTGAATTGTAAGTTCCCAGAGGAAGGTTCTACATTTTTCTATATTTTGCAACATATAATGCAGCCAATATGCATGCCTGTTTTAAATAGACATTTTGATTATTTTATTTTGAGATAATTTTTCTTGACCACTAAATCTTTGGAAACTTTGTGGGCAGAATTCACAGCCAAGAGTGTATGTTGACAGATTCATATGGGAAATGGTCCAAGAATTTAGAAATGTAAAATATTGGAACTGAAAGGACTGAAGACATTATCAAGGCCTACTCCTTCATTTGTAGATGGGGAAAATAGTGACCAGATAGCAAAAGGGATATATCTAAATGCTATATCTCTCAAGATACTCCTTATATATTTTATTTTTGGTAGGTTCATCATCACTTGTGATAAGTTTTACTCTAATTGCTGAACTGACAAAGGGGCAGCTGGAAGTGGGGAAATGGAATGAGGGACAAAGGCATTCAACTAATATTAGGCTATCTAAGAAAGCTGCATTTGAATGCAGTATTTAACTTCTTTTCAGAGCAGTTTCTTCCTCTTTATCCATATAGAAACCAGCATGCAATAGATTGAGTACAAATGTAAAAGACGGAGGTTTGTACCAAGAAATATATATCTAGGAAAAGTCCAGGAAATCACTTTATTCATGTTTTGGTTTCATCTGGATGCACATGGTTAAAGCACAATTTATGTGGAGAAAATAAAATGTGACATTGTTCATTTTGAGGAAGGATGTGCCCTCCAAATCCAAGGCAGTGAACTGATTATTCTTTTTCAAACAAAACCTATTTAGTGCAGCTGAGGTACCTGCTGTTTCTCCCTACCCTTTGTAAAATTGCTGTTTAAATGTAACCTAATGGAAAATTGTATTGTTTTGCATCAAGAACTTCTGCGGCCTTTTCACTAACAGGAAGTCAAGGTCATGAAATGTTTGTATCTTCCAGAAATACTAGAAGATTCTGAAATACTACTCTGAAATAACTTAAACTTTTGAAGCACAGTGGCTCTCAAGATGTCCATCTAGGTAGTTTTGTTATTTTTTAGTTGCAAGGAAAAAAAAAATTAGGCCACCATGATATGAAATTTGTTCCAGGAAGTTTGTTTTGATAGATGCTTTAGCGCAATGGTTCTCAATGCTGGCTGAATATTCGAATAACCAAGGGAAACTTTAAAATAATATAAGTCTACAGACATTCTGATTTTCTTAGTCATAAGTAGGGTTAGAAGGCTCAGATGGTAAAGAATCTGCCTGCAGTGCAGGAGACATGGGTTTGATCCCCTGGATGGGCATAGCAGCCCACTCCAGTATTCTTGCCTGGAGAATTCCGTGGACAGAGGAGCCTGGCAGGCTGTAGTTCATAGGGTTGTAGTTCATAGGTTGTAATTCTGTGTAGTTCATAGAATTACAGTGGGCAGAAGCTTTTATGTACCATCTTAGTTTTTCTTAATCTCCTTCAACTTTCGAAGGCTCTTGCCCCTCTGACCTTGTTCTACCACTTTTATCTTTGCTAGATCCTTGTGGAACACCCCACCCACACCACCTTCATCTCTTCAGCTCCCACCTCCCCTGACCTGGCTAGCACTCAACATAAAATCCCAAGAGGCAAGAATCTCATGACCCATATGCTGAGTTCCAGCTACTGCAAGTTTCTTCTCTTTTTATGTAGATTTGGATAAAATGCCAAATGTCAGGGCATGGGATATGACTTATTGAAGTAGCTTTGGGCTGGATGGTTGTTGTTCAATCACTCAGTCATGCCAACTCTGCGAACCCATGGACTACAGCATGCCAGTCTTCCTTATTATTCATCATCTCATATAGCTTGCTCAAATTCATATCCATTGAATCAGTGATGCCATCCAACTATCTCATTGTCTGTCATCCCCTTCTCCTCCTGCCTTCAATCTTTCCCAGCATTAGGGTCTTTTCTAATGAGTTGGCTCTTCGCATCAGGTGGCCAAAGTATTGGAGCTTCAGCTTCGGCCATCAGTCCTTCCAGTGAGTATTGAGGACTGATTTCTTTTAGGATTGACTGGTTTGATCTCCTTGCAGTCCAAGGCACTCTCAAAAGTCTTCTCCAACACCGGAGTTCAAGAGCATCAATTCTTCAGTGCTAAGCTTTCTTTATGGTCCAACGCTCACATCCGTACATGTCTAGTGAAAAAACCATAGCTTCGACTAGATGGACCTTTGTTGGCAAAGTGATGTCTGTTTTTTAATATGCTGTCTGGGCTTGTCATAGCTTTTCTTCCAAGGAGCGAGTGTCTTTTAATTTTGTGGCTGCAGTCACCATCTGCAGTGATTCTGGAGCCCAAGAAAATAAAGTCTGTCACAGTTTCCATTATTTCCCCATCTATTTGCCATGAAGTAATGGGACTGAATGCCATGATCTTCATTTTTTGAATGTTGTTTTAAGCCAGCTTTTTCACTCTCTTCTTTCACCTTCATCAAGAGGCTCTTTAATTTTTTTTCACTTTCTGCAATAAGGGTGGTATCATCTGCATATCTGAGTATCTGAGGTTATTGATATTTCTCCCAGAAATCTTGGGCTTGATGGTAAGGGGAGGCAGCTAACCATGAGGCAAGTCTTGGCTAGTGGAGGGGTCTGGGTCCCCCCTCCTTCTCTCTTCTGTTGACTGTTCTGAGGTGTAGCTGCTTCTTACATATCTGGAGAAGTCCTGTTGAGCAACTGCTCTATATTGTCAGTACTTTTTGTGAAGTGTGAGCATCAAAAAGAAATACTGTATAACATTAATTTGTATCTCTTTGCCCACTTTTCTTATCTCTTCACCTTCACTGTCCTATAATTGTACCACCTAAATAAAGTCTCAGCATTCTACTTCCTACAGAGACTGAGTTGAGACAATTTTTTTTTTAATTCCTCAAGTAATTCTACCACATAGTCAGACTAGAAAAACACTTCCTCTGGGAAAGATCTGAACTCGCATCACTTCCAGAGATGATGTATATAGACATGGAGTTTTCATTAATGTTCCTTTTTATTAAATTTTAAAGCAAGTATAGAATAAAATTTAAAATTCTCTCTTTGCCCTTTTCTCACTGTTCCCTATTCACTCACTTTCTTGGAGTCCCAGCATTAATATTGTGAATAGTTTGATGTGCTGCCTTATAGAAGTGTATTTTGTATACAGACAGAGTTCCAAGGTTCTTTTACTTTTTGCATGAATGTGATCATCTATCCATATTATCTTGTAATGGTTTTTGTTATTTAACAGCATTTCTCAGAAAATGTCATAATACAGAGAGACTCTTTATTCTTTTGAGTTGTGGTAAAGTATTTCATAATGTGGATACATGGAATAATTTTCCCTTACTCTTACTAAAGAGGATTTAGATTATAACTTTTAAATATTAAAAAATTAGGCTGAATTTTTGTATATGGAATTTAGAAAGATGGTAATGATGACACTATATGCAAGACAGCAAAAGAGACACAGATATAAAGAACAGACTTTTGGACTCTGTGGAGAAGGCGAGGGTGGGATGATTTGAGAGAATAGCATTGATACGTTTATATTACTATATGTGAAATAGATGACCAGTCCAAGTTCGATGCATGAAACAGAGCACTCAGAGCCAGTGCACTGGGACAACCCTGAGGGATGGGATGGGTAGGGAGGTGGGAGGGGGATTCAGGATGGGGGATACATGTACACCCATGCCTGATTCATATCAATATATAGCAAAAACCACTACAATCTTGTAAAGTGATTAGCCTGCAATTAAAATACATAATTTTTTTTAAAAAAGGAAAAAAATTATGCTGAATTGAGCATCCTTGAGTGTGTATCTTTGTATACATGAGAATGTAATTCTCAAGAACAGATAATTGAAACTGGAGTTGCTGAGTTGAAAAGTATAGTTACAGTAAATTTTATAGATACTTCCAAAATGCACTTTAAAATTTTCTACCAAAAGTATAGGAGAATTACTGTTTTTTTTCATACTTCTGCCAATAACTGGCTATTATCAGTTTAAAAAAGATTGTTAATTTAGGCAAGTAATGATACCCCATGTTTGTTTTAGTTTACTAAACATCATTTTTTAATCTTTAAACCTCTTGGCCTTCCACCTTTATTGGAAATTTTTATTAAACTTTACTAGAACAGAATGTGATTAAGTGTGGTTGCTGAGAATTTGGACTGTTCTTTATAACAATAGTCTTCTAAGGCAGGTCTAATTACTTTATACTCTCTGTAACATTGGGTCTTAGAATTTGGAGGGCTGAGCCATCCCAGCCTCTTCTCTGAGAGGAACCAGACATAGGAACCAGACATGGGTACCAGACAAAATGATTGAAAAGATTGTCTATTATCTGGATGGCTGGAAGAGGCCCTCACACCTGCCTGGCCTACTCTTCAAATCTCTTGTTAACTTTAACTCCACCCAGCCAGTTTGAACAGAGGCAGAACATGCTGAGAACTTTCCCTAAAGACAGAAAAACATGCCACGAAGTCTGCATCCAGAAAAGCTGTGCCAGGATTTCCCTGAAAAACAAGCTTTAGGCAAGCTGAAGTTGTTTTGCCACTGTGAAATAGCCCAGCTTCTCAGTATGATTGGACTATGGCTATAGCATGGATAGGGAATGTGTGAAAATGAGGTTTACGACCAGATGTGGACTTCAGACCCCAAAGTAATCCTGTATCTCTACTCTTTGTATAGATAAACAATATTTTTATGCATTATCTTTCTCCTGGGGGAAAATAGAGTCATGGTCCTTATTATTGAGATGCATTTATTATGATAAAGAGGCATGGTCCTTGTTCTTGAAGTCTCTCAAAGTTACTGGGAAATAAGTGTTATTATGTCTAGTTGAAATTTATAATATGATTGGTGAGAAGAAACATCTTCACATAAAGTGACTCAAGAACACTTTAAAAAGCAATGTATAATGAATTTGGTATATTCAGCACAGAAGGGAGCAATATGAGTAGTTAACTTGGACACAGTTCTAAGAGGCAATGTTTAGCATTTTGGAGCCTAGGAAGTTGGCTTCCTTCCATTCTTTCCTCTTAATTTTCCATCCTTGCTTATCCCAGTTATCTCCTTCACAGTTAACAGAGATGGAAAGTCAGCCAGCACCCCAGACTGGTTCTGCTTCCCAATCCATTGTTTCAGAGAGAAGGACCAGACCCTGTTTAGTGTGATAGATTTTAGCTTAGACTATTTGTCTTCACTGCCTTTGACAGATCCCCTTATCTGTGGGATTCAATTTAATTCAGCATATTTATTGAGAAGCTTTTTAGTGTCAAGGAGCTGTATGATGAATGCTACAGGGAGATTTAAATGAGTTGATAGGAGCATGTAGGAGGGGGCTATTTATTTTGTATATGTTGAGCTCATGCAACTTATGGGACATCTAGAAAAAGATAACCAGTAAGCTATTGGGTAGTTAGATCTAGAAATTAGGAGAATGGACTGAGATGATTACAGAAATTTAGGATTCATTAATGTCTATTTACTTGAAACTTTGGGATGAGATTCCCCCAGAGGAAGAAGGATGAGGATGCAAATATTCAGTTTTAAAGAGAGAATAAAGGAAAGCTAGTGAAAAACCAAGGAAGTCTTATCAAAATGTTATAATTGGGGACTTCTATGTTTACTTAATGTAGAGTAAAAGGGACTAGATTCACTCTTCTGCCTGAAAGCAAATAAATAAATAAAATAGAAAAATATTGTAAAACAACAATTTTCAAGATAATGGACATTAAGCAGAAAACAACAGTGATCCACATAGGATAGGGATAATTGAGGTAAGCCCTAAAATTGCCCAGCTACTACCCTGAGGGAATTCCTAAGCTGCAGCACAGAGCCAGCACTGCCAGTGCCTGGTGGGCTCCATGAGTTGAAGAGATGAACTGGAGAGTAGAGCCCAAGGTAGCTAGTGTTCATAGCACAGAATCCTGGAGAGAGAACTGTACAGAAAGAGAACTTAGATATCTGAAGATGACATCTTCAACAATAGTAGACAAAGATATTAAAACATTATTATGACTGTATTCCATATACTCACAAATTTAGAGGAAAGATTGAACATATGATCAGAGTCATGAAAAAGAGCCAAGTGAAATTTTTAGAGATGAAAAGTGCAGTGTTTGAGATGAAACTACACTGGATGGGATTAATACCAGATTAGATATTGCAAAAGAAAATACTGGTGAAGTTGAATATATAGAAATGCTCCAGAATGAAACACAGCAAAAAAAAAAAAAAAAAAAGAATTTCGGTGAGTTATAGGAAAAGTACAATTAACCTAACATACAAGTACTTTTAAGTCCTCAAGAGGTGGAGGGAATATTTTTTAAAATAATTAATGGCTGAAAATTTTCCAATTTTGATAAAAACCCACATATCACAAACCTTCATGAACCCCAAGCACAAAAAATATTCGGGAAACTACATTATGGCATACCATAATGAAATTGCTCAAAACTAATGATGAAATATCAAAAGTAGGTAGAGAAAAGCACATTCCATACAAAGAAACAAAGATATGGATGACAGCAGATTTCTCACTGGAAATAATTTAATCATAAAGGCAGTAGAACAATCTAAGTACTAAAAGGAAAAAATAAATAACCTATAAAGCCAGAACTGTATGCCCAGTGAAAATACTTTTCAAACTAAAGATGAGTAAAGACAGTTTCACATGTGAAAAAAAAAAAACCCAGCAAGAAAAGAACTCATCACCAGAACACTTGTGCCACAAAAAAGTTAGCTTAATGTTAAAGGAAATTCTTTAGACAGAATGAAAATGCTTCTAAATGGAAATTTCTACACAGAGGCATGAAAAGCACCAGATATGATACTATATGGTTACATGTATAGCTTTTTTCTTATAAAGTAAATGTTTCTAAAAGAAAAATTATTTAACAATGGTAATATTAACGTGTCCTGGGCTTTATTTCATAGGTGTAGGTAAAAATGTATGACAAAAATGGCAGAAGTCCTGAAAGGACAGAAATGAAGTATAGTATTTCAAGGTCTTACACATAAAGTGTTATAAAAGTCACTTGAAGCTAGAGTTTAATAAGTTACAGATGTATATTACAAACCTAAAGCAACCAGTAAAATGAAAAGAGAGCTAATAAGCCAGTAAAAAGATGAAATAATAAAAGTTATTAATTCAAAATAACACAGAAAAAGAGGTAAAAGAGAATGAAGAACAAAGGAGACTGATATGAAACAAGTAGCAAGATGATAGACTTAAGCCTGGCCATATCAATAATCACACTAGTTGTAAATGGTCTAAAAACCCCATTTGAAAGTCACAGATTTTCAGGTTCAATTAAAAAAAAAAAAAACAAGTAGATGTTATCTACAAAAAAACACAGTTTAAATATATCAATGCATGAGACAGGGTGCTCAGGGCTGTTGCACAGGGATGACCGAGAGGGATGGGATGGGAAGGGAGGTGGGAGGGGGGATTCAAGATGGAACACATGTAAACCCAAGGCTGATTCATGTCAATGTATGGCAAAAACCACTATAATATTGTAAAGTAATTAGCCTCCAATTAAAATAAATAAATTAAAAGCTAAAAAAGACTAAATAAATATAAAGGCAAAAACAGATTACAGGTAAAAAGTTGGGAAAAATATGCTGACTCTAATCAAAAGCTAATCACAGGACTTCTCTGGTGGTTTAGTGGTGAAGAATCCACTTTGCAATGCAGGGGACGCAGGTTTGATCCCTGATCACGGAATGATCAAACCTGATTATTACCAGATCCTACATGCCGTGGAGCAACTAAGCCCACTTGCCACAACTAGAAAGCCTGCATGCTGCAATTATTGAGCCTGTGTGCTCTGGAGACCTTGCACCAAAACCAGAATCTGCATGCTACAACAGAAGTTCCCACATGATGCAATGAAGATCCCACGTTCTGCAACTAAGACCCAAGACAGCCAAGTAAATAAATATTTTTTTAAGAAGCTAACTGAGTGACTGTATTAACTTCAGGCAAAGAAGCATTTAGAGAAAATAGCCCTACCAGAGATAAAATGGTCATTTCCTGGTGATAAAGCATCCACTTTATTAAGAGGACATAACAACCCTAGATAAATGAAGCCCCTAATAAGAGAGCTTTATAATACATGAAGAAAAACTGATAGAACTAAGAAGAGAAATAGAAAGAAAAACAATTATACTGCGAGAAATAAGTGCATCTCAATGAGCAGACAGAAAGTCAGCAACGATGTAGTAGACTTGGACAGTCCTACTAACGAACTTGTCCTGACATTTGTAAAATACTCCACCCACTCCATCACCCCTGCAACAGTAAAATGCACATGTTTCTCAAGTGTATCCAGCACATGTATCGAGATATACCATATTCTAGGTCTTAAAACAAGTTTCAGTAAATTTAAAAGGATTAAAGTCATGCAAAGTATGTTCTTTAACTACAGTGAAATTAAATTATGAATCCGTCCTGGAAAGATGTGTAGAAAGCCTCCAAATATTTAGAAACTAGATAATACTCTTCTGAATAAAAAGAGAAATTAGAAAGTATTTTGAACAGTGTGAAAATGAAAACACACCATATCAACATTTGTGGAATGATGCTAGAGAGATACTTAGGAGAAATATAGCGGGAGATCACTGTTTTAAAAAAGTAAAAGGTCTCAAATCAATGCATTCACTTTTTCCATAAGAAATGTGAAAAAGAAGAGCAAATTAAAAGCAAACTCAGTATATAAAGGAAGTAATAAAGCAAAAATCAATGAGATATAAAACCAAAAAATGGAGAAAACCAATGAAATAAGAGCTAGTTCTTTTAGATAATTAAAATTGATCAAGTATATCCAAACCACTAAGGACAAAAAAAGAGAACACATGCATTACCAAAATCAGGAACAATTGAGATAATACTATTACAGATTCTACAGATATTAAAAGAATAATAAGGGAGAGATTGTGAACAACTTTATTCCTATAAATTAAACAACTTAAAATTTTCTTGAAAGATACAAACTACCAAAGCTCATTCAAGAAGAAATAGATAAGCTGAATAGCTTGTCTATTTTAGAAATTGAATTTGTAATTAGAAGTTTATTCACAAAGAAGCCATCAAGACCCAGATGGTTTCACTGGTGAATTTCACCTAATATTTGAGGAGGAAATAATGCCAATTCTATATAAACTCTTCTAGAAAAATGAGGAGGAAATACTTTCCTACTCATTCTTTGGTGCCAATGTCACCCTAATTCCAAACCATGACAAAGACATTATAAAAAAAGAAAGCTGCTACTTGATAAATTTGACTTTATCAACATTAAAAAAAATCTTCTGTGTTTTGAAATATACTAAGAAAATGAAAACAGGTTATAAACTTGTAGAAAATATTTGCAAAGCATATATTTGATAAGCTATATGTATTCAGAGTATACAAAGAGTTCTTCTAGCTTAGTTATGAGAAAAAAATCACCCATTTAAAAAATAGGTGAAGATTTGAAATTATATTTCATCAAAGAAAGCACTGAAATCATAAGTATATGAAAAAATTTGTTCAATATTATTAGTAATTAAAGAAATGAAAATTAAATTCATAATTATTATTAGAATGACTGAAATTAGTAAGAGTAACTTTACCCTTTGCTGGTGAGGATGTGGAGGAATTAGAATTCTCACACGCTCCAGTTGGGTGCATAAAGTGGTACTGTCCCTTTAGAAAAGAGATGTGGCATGTTGTTGGTACATTAGATGGTACTTTAAAAAACCCCTAACATGTTATCCAGTCATTCAGTTATTAGGTTTTTACCCAAGAGAAAAGAAAGTATATGCCCATATGAAGTTTTGTAAATGAATGTTCATAACTGCTTTATTTGTAATAGTCCCAAACTGGAAGTAACCCAAAAGTTCATCAATAGCTTACTGGATAAACAAATTGTGATGTATGCATATAGTGGAATACTGCTTGGCAATAAATGGGAATAAACAAGTGATGCCAGCAACAATATGGATATAATTCAGAAAAATTATGCCAAGTAAAAGAAGCCAAATCAAAACTGAAGTAGTTTGTATGTTTCCATTTATATAAAATTGCTGAAAATGCAAACTAATCTGTAGTGATAGAAAACAGATCAGTGGCTGCTGGGGTTGGGGAGTGGGAGCAGGAGGCAAGAAAGCAGAATGACGGTGGAGCATGAAGAAATACTTGGGGGTAATGGATATGTGTGTGGCAGTCATTCAGTCATGTCTAGTTCTTTGCAGCCCTATGGACTGTAGCCCATCAGACTTCTCTGTCGATGGGATTATCCCGGCAGGAATCCTGGAGTGGGTTGCCCTTTCCTCTCCAGGGGATCTTCCCAACCCAGGGATCGAACCAACGTCTCCTGAGCCTCCTGCATTGGCAGGTGGATTCTTTATCACTGTGATAAGATTCTTTATCACCTTGTGATAAGATTCTTTATCACCTTGTGATAAGAGTTTCATGGGTGAAAACTTATCAAATTGTAAGTGTGTAGTTTATTATGTTTATTTATTTTTTAAATATAAATTTATTTATTTTAATTGGAGGCTAATTACTTTACAATATTGTATTGGTTTTGCCATACATCAACATGAATCCACCCCAAGTATACACATGTTCCCCACCCTGAACCCCCCACCTCCTCCCTCCCCATACCATCCCTCTGGGTCGTCTCAGTGCACCAGCCCCAAGCATCTAGTATCATGCATTGAACCTGGACTGGTGATTCGTTTCCTATATGATATTATACATGTTTCAATGCCATTCTCCCAAATCATCCCACCCTCTCCCTCTCCCTCTCCCACAGAGTCCAAAGACTGTTCTATACATCTGTGTCTCTTTTGCTGTCTCTTATACAGGGTTATCGTTACCATCTTTCTAAATTCCATATATATGCGTTAGTATACTGTATTGAGTTTCTTGTATGTCAGTTAAACCTCAAGAAAGCACTTTTCAAATATCCGGTAATCATTTTCTGTATTATTGTAGATGAAATTCTTGTCCCATGTGTAATGGAGAAACCATTAAGGGGCATTACAGTTCTACATGCCTATTGTCTCACCACATTCACAAACCAAAATACCCAAGTCATCTTGACTGTAATATCTAAAATATCTTTAAGAGGTAAAAAGCCATTACACCAACTTACATAAAGCTTACAGTGTCCAGGGGTAATCTGTGATCTGCATCAGATCTGATTCATGAAGTGAGCCTCTTTTCTATGTGTGGTAGAGGTAACTTGAACACAAAATAGTGAGTAAGGTGGTACACTGCAAAGAGATTTCCATCTTTGCCATTAACTAGCTATGTGACTTTGGAGAAGGCAATGGCAACCCACTCCAGTAGTTTTGCCTGGAAAATCCCATGGACAGAGGATCCTGGTGGGCTGCAGTCCATGGGGTTGCTAAGAGTCTGACATGACTGAGTGACTTCACTTTTACTTTTCACTTTCATGCATTGGAGAAGGAAATGGCAACCCACTCCAGTATTCTTGCCTGGAGAATCCCAGGGACAGAGGAGCCTGGTGGGGTGCTGTCTATGGGGTTGCACAGAGCTGGACACGACTGAAGTGACTTAGCAGCAGCAGCAGCAGCTATGTGACTTAAGACAAATCACTTGCCGTTTCTGTTCCTTTATTCAGCTTCAAAATAAAGTTGTGCTTACTAGATGGCATCTTGGGCTCTCTCTGGCTCCCTGATTAGGTGTTGCTCTACCATCATACAGATTTTTTTTTTTTTGGCTCTGTTGAGTCTTCGTTGTAACACAGAGGATCTTCATCGAGGCATGCAGGATCTTTCTCTGAGGGATGTGGGCTTCTCTCTAATTGTGGCATGGGGACTTATTTGCTCCAAGGCATGTGGAATCTTATTTTCTTGATCAGGTATTGAACTCTTTTCTCCTCTTTGCAAGTGGATTTTTAACCACTGGATCACTAGGGAAGTCCCATATGGAAATGTTTTGATGCTGTTTTCCAACACATCCATTGGATTTTATCCAACTAGTTTTATCAGTTATCTTTCACTAACATGATTCGACATTTAGGTGGATTAGCTGCTTACAATAGCCACCACCTGGAGCATGGTAATACTCATGATAGCACATTGTGCTCATTATAGCATTAAGGCCTGTGGGGTGTCCTGCAGAGGGAAAACAAAAAGAGTTTTATTCTGTTTTTGTCCTGTTTTCCTATGTTTTGACCACTGAGTGATATGTTTCACTGCACACCTGATAAATATCTCATGATATGGGGAGTGCTGATGTCACATATTGTCTTCTGGAGCGAGAATTAATGGATGGATGATGCTCTTAAATAAGCAGTGTTCTAACCCTCTGAGACGAAGAAATGGAGAAGTTGAAAGTGGTGTGTGTGAGAGTGACCCAGGGTATGGAAAGAGACAGCTGGAGGGTGATGAAAATGAGCAGACGTTTTGCAGTGGGCTGAAGGGGAAGGAGAGGCAAGTGGCTTCCTTTGAGATGTATATTCTAAGACCCTCAGAGTTGCCTTCCGACTCTTCCTACCATCCCCTGCTCCTGTGGAGCCACTGAAAGTTGGTTTCTGCACATCCATCAGTCTGCATATTCTGCTTGGCTTTGGATCACTCTGATTGGGTTATGACAATACCAGATGGGAGTCCTACTATTGCCTTGGCTCAGTATCTCCTATTGTGTACAGAAGAAGGAGGTTTGATAGGGGAGCTTCAGTGGTTACAAAGTTCCTCTGAGGCTGGATCTCCCCATCCAGGGCCCCGCTCTATGGTATTTGAGGGAGTTCAGATCATTTTGATCATTTTCACCAATGAAACTAGCTTTTTTGCTTTTTTCTGTACATACATTTACAAATATTTAAATGATAAGACACAACTTAAAATTTGAGGAAAAAAAGAAAGAGAACTGACTTTTACTGCCTAAGATAACCACTGTGTCTTGATGACCACCTACCATTTGTTGTCTTATATATATCTATATTTGCATAAATGGGATCATAATTTGTGGTAGGTAGAGCCCTCAAAGATGTCCACATCCTAATCTCCAAAACCTGTGAAATGTTAGGTTACATGACAAATGGGAATGAAAGAGCAGATAGAACTAAGGTTATTAATCAGCTGACCTTAAAATAGGAAGATAATTTTAAATTATTCAGGTGGGCCCAGTGTAGTCACCAGCATCCTTCAATGTGTCAGTGAAGGATGTGCAGCAGAAGAGTCAATGTCGAAGTGATATGATGTGAAAAAGACGCCACGGAGTCATTGCTGGCTTTGGAGACAGAGAAGGGGGACACTAGCCAAGGAATGTGGGTAGCCCCTAAAAATCGGAAAAGCATATAAGTAAAAGTTATTTGCAAAAACATTATTATACAAAAAGCAAAAGTTGTTATGAAAGATACTTGCCTCCCTTCTTTGTCTCTACTTCCTCACCCCACATAAACAATTTTAATGACCTGATATGTATTTTTTCATGCACTTTCATGCTTATTCAGTCACACACACACACATGATTTTTAAATTATTTTGTAAAAATGGAAGCACAATTCCCGTTTAAAAGCATCATACTTAAACTTCTCAAATTTTTTTACAATTAAATGTGGCTTCAGGTGACACAATTGGGACAGGAATAAATACATTATAGACAAAATTGACAGGTGATAGAGGAATCTGAATCCAAAAAAGTAAATCAGAGAGCTTTCAGATTTTCCGAGTCTTTCCCCCTTGAGTTTCTGAGGTTTCTTGCTAAAATAGGAGTGAAATTTAGGACAAAGTGAGGTACTTATGATGCACTATTAAGAGAGGAAAAACAGATGCAGACAAGTAACATGAATTGCTTGATTTGTCTCATTCATTTAACTTTTAACGTAAGTTGAGGCCAGGAACTTATACTAAAGACCCTTTTGCCCCATGGCATACTCACTGATAGGCTAGTAATCTTCAGAGGTTGCAGGCCCACCTTTGGGCAGAAATGCCCTGCAGGTGCTCATGTTTTTACTGTTCTACTGGGATGGTGGTTCTGGCTGTTATCTTTTCTGTCCCTTCCTGCTGGACAAGTCTTAGTCCTCCCCCTGGCATAAGACTGGATGGCATTTTGAGTCAAGCTGTCTCTTGGAAGCTTAAGCAGTTATGAGAGACTGGGGGTGGGTGTGGGAGTGGGACAATTGGCATTCAGCTAAGTGGGAAAATGAGGAACAGTTTGCCAGCTGCAAGGATAGTGTTTGTGAAGTGTATGAAAGATAAAAGAAAAATTGTGAAAAAGCGTGTGTGTGTTTGTATAACTATGTCCATATAGCCTTCAGTTTATTTATTTAAAATGTTTTGTTCTTTAACAATCAGACTCTTCTGTCTTCTGAATGTTTCTAAAACCCATGCTCCCTTCCTTGAGATCATCCTCCTACCCAAGCCTAGAGAAGAGACAAGGCCGGGGACCCCCAAACCTTCCACAGATGAGGTGGGACCCTGTGTGTGCTAGGAGGTGGAGCAGGTGACCTCTTTCTCTCTGAGGCCTCCATCAAGTAATTTAAAACCTGTCAATGTTTACATTACCTCTGTGTCCATGAAGGATTCCTTGACGTTTTCCCATTTATGCACCTTAGGTGGGTAATTTAAGCTATTGTGTAGGTTGGTCCCAGTGACTTGCTCATTTCACACTCACCTCAACTACCAGTCCTAATGATGAAACAGACACTGTTTATTGAGCTCTTATTATGTCTTAGACTGTGGAATCAGACTCCTTGACTTAAAATACTAGCCCTTCCACCTCCTAACTTGGAGGTGTCCCTTAAATTCTTTGGGCTTCAGACTTCTCACCTGGAGAATGGGGCTAAAAAGTAGTACCCAATCCTATAGGGATGTTCAGAGCAGTTGATGGAGATAATAAATGGAAAGAGCATAAAATAGCACCTAGCATGCAGCAAACACTCAACACATGTTAGCTATTGCTATTAATCCTCTTAACCTTCTTGGGAAGAGGTATTACCTGCAGTATTTAGAAATGAAGAAACAATTTCAGGGAATAAGGTAATAACTGGTTCTGGATCACACAGAGCCTGAGAAGTGGAACCAGAATTCATACTCGTCCCTTCTAATGGCAAAGCTGGATCATGTTAAAGGGGCACTTCCTTACAAAGTTCATGAGTATTTGGGAAGGCAAATTCTTGCCTGTACGACTGAACAAATGCCTCAGAACCTATTTCCTCATTCATGTGAAGTGGATAGAAGTGGATGATAGTATTCTTGTGTAACAGTTGTTATGGTTAGATAAGATAATGTAGTGGAAGCAGTAAGCATTCATTTTTTTAGCCTCCTTTCTTACTTTTCATTGGAAGCAGAACACAGCACAATGGAAGAGGTAGATTTCCTACCTGAGAGCATGTTCTTAAATGAAAAGTTCTTCTTGATTATTTCGTGTTGTAGATCATCTGCATTCCCATGATGCTGGAGAATCAGTGGCTGATCATCCAGTATTCCCTTTACCCAAACTGTCTCCTTCCTTGTTTGGAAGGACTTGAGGTGTGTGTACAGCAGTGGATGGTACAGGGTGGTGATGAGCATTGGAGAAGGATTCAGAACGCTGACACCCTAGCCTGGCTGTGCTATCACCCACTGTGTGTGTGACTTTGTCAATCACTGAATGTCACTGGGATCCCATTTCCTCATTTTAAAATGTAGGCGACAATGTGTTATCTGATGTCCTCACATGGTTATCGTTAAGGACACACGAGCAATGAAGGAAAAGTAGAATCAAGCTGAGTAATGTGCTTATAAAAACCCAGAGATTTTTATTGATGTCAGACTCAACTTGATTGCTCTTTTTGGGTACTTCCCTGCTTGTCTCTGGAGAAGGCAATGGCAACCCACTCCAGTACTCTTGCTTGGAAAATCCCATGGATGGAGAAGCCTGGTGGGCTGCAGTCCATGGGGTCGCTAAGAGTCAGACATGACTGAGCGACTTCACTTTCACTTTTCACATTCATGCATTGGAGAAGGAAATGGCAACCCACTCCAGTGTTCTTGCCTGGAGAATCCCAGGGATGGGGGAGCCTGGTGGGGTGCCGTCTATGGGGTCACACAGAGTCGGACATGACTGAAGCGACTTAGCAGCAGCAGCAGCTGCTTGTCACTAAGAAGGCACCATGGAGGACTGGACTTGGCATCTACACACCACAGGTCAAAACTTAGCTCTAGGGCCTTTGCATGTCCCATCAGGTCTCTGGATTTATATCTCCTTTTCTGTGAAACTGGAACCATTACCCCTGTCCTGTCTACTGAAAGATTTGTCATGATGCTCAGGTGAGATCATGGATGTGAAAACATTTTACAAACTGTGGAATATCATGTGAACTGTCCAGCACCCTGAACAGGGAATCATTGTATGCATTTATGTTATTTGAACCAGAAAGCCTCTGGTTTTGCTTCTTACTCTGAGAACTTTACAGAACCATTTCCATTTCCTGCTCTCTTAGTTTCTTAATGACTTCCATCCCCACCTTCAAGATGGCACACCATTCGTCTGGCTTTGTTTGTCTTGAGCAGATGGCCAAAGGCACATTGCCTGGTGACATCCAAATTGACCAGGTTACTGGTGGTCTCAGACATTGGATGCTCAGCCAGGAACAGTCAAAGTTGAACAAAGCAAGGAAAACTTAAGATAATAGCAGCCTGATTCCAAGGCTGCAGGATAGGTATTTCCATCCAGAAATGATAGTTAAAATATTTAACAAACTGTAGGCAGGAAGAGGCTTCCCTGGTGACTTAGACGGTAAGGAGGCCACCTGCAGTGGAGGAGACATGGGTTCTGTCCCTGGGTTGGGAAGATCCCCTGGAGAAGGGATTGCTACCCATTCTAGTATCTTGCCTGGAGAATTTCATGGACAGAGGAGCTGGTGGGCTAAGTTCATGGGGTCACAAAGAGTCAGACACAACTTTGCGACTAACACTAATAGGCAGGAAGATCGGGCAGTGCCACCTCAGTAATGGAGCAGGTCCCAAGAGCCCTCTGCAGTTATCAAGTTTGCCCTTTGGTTGCTAGGTGGTGTGGAGGTCTTCATCATAGGAAGTGTGACGGTGGAGCACTCAGGAGGCTGGGAGCAATGGATATTAACCAACTGGTTTGCAAGTCTTTCAGTAATTTCAGTGTAATATGAATATTTCAGCACTGTCTTAACTGAGACTGTCAGCTTCTTCCCCAAGTATAACAAACATGAACTTTATATTTAGAATCTCTAAAGAGTTGGGTGATATGTCTGGAACTGCTTCCTTCTTTTCTTCCTCCTTCACTTTTCTCCCTCCTCTACCTTTCTCCTTCCTCCCCTTCTTCATAGCTACTTTTAATATAGTATGAAAGAAAAACCAAAACATATGGAAAAAAGATGAACACATTCCTGCACATTTGGAATCCCAGACAGACTTTAGCCCTCTCCCTTCTAAGTCATTACATTGAACCAATTTAACTCTCCTTAGCCTTAAAAAAAAACCAAACCAACAAACTGTTTATAATTCAGCCACAGGGTTAAGTAAACAATTGATTCAAACAGGAACAGGACCCCTCCTTTTCTCTCCTGGCTTTCCTCTTAGGGCAGGACTTGAAGGTTTTCTGTCTAGAAAGGGATTGTAGCTGCCACAAAGAATAAGGGGACCCAAAGAGATGATTAATTAGGTCTAGAGTCTAGGCCAGGATGCAATCAAGAACAGTCGTGGAGAAATTCAAACACATTTACATGAAAAAAGTTGCATTTAAAACTACTTTTGTTAACACAAGCTGTCTGTTGTTGTTTTTTCTAGACAAAAGTATCTGAGAGTTAAAAGGCCACCTAAAGAAATTCCAGAGGGTGTGGCAGCTGAGCTGGTCTGCTTGGACCCCTGCTCGGCCAGTTAACTAGCTTTGTGAACTTGGCAAATAGCTTAACCCCTGTTTCTCAGTCTTCTCATGTGTAAAATGCGAAAGAGAAAATAGTTTCTATCTCCAGTTGGGTGTGAAGATTATTTCTGTCTTTTTTTGTTTGTTTGTTTTGGCTGCACCTCACAGGATGTGGAATCTTAGTTCTCCAACCAGGGATTGAACACAAGTCCCTATGTTGAAAGTGCGTAGTCTTCACCACTGGACCGCCAGGGAAGTCCCTGGTATGAAGATTAAATGAGATCATTCGTGTTTAGAGCACTGGATTTACATTTAGTAATTGCTCAGTATATACTTGTATTAGTAAGATTCTCCAGGTAAATAGAACAAAGAGGGTGTGTGCGTGTGCATGTGCGTGTGCATGCGCGCGCGCGTGTGTGTGTGTGTGTATGTGTGTGTGTGTGTGTGTGTGTAGTGAGAGAGGGAGAAGGATGATGGAGACTGAGAAGTCCCATAAGCCGCCATCTCAGGCTGGAGACCCAGAAAACCAGAAGCGTAATTCCAATCTGAGCCTGAAGCCCTAAGAACCAGGGGAGCTGTTGGTGTAAATCCCAATCCAAGGACAAGACAAGACTAATATCACAGCTCAGTCACACGGTGTCACTTCCACTGTATTATATTTATCAAATTAGCCATAACGTCTTGCTTAACTCAAGGGGAGGGAAAATAGATTCCACTTCTTGATGGGGAGTGGCAAGGTTCTGGAAGAACACGTGGGACCTGAGATTGCTGAAGCCATGTTTGGAACTCATGACCTTCCATGGTTTATAAGCTCTGAAGTTCCTGGGATGGGAGAGACCATCACATACTTAACCACTTCTAGATAAACTACTAATTGAAGAGACTCTGGGGGCTGTTGAGTTGGTGGTTAGAGTGTGGCCCTGTTCTTTTAATGTTTCTCCCAATTATTTTTCTCTGGCAAGAAAGTGAAGACCTGTAGCAGAGAATCTTTTCTTATGTTCCCTAACTTGCTCCAGGCTACAAACTTTCCACAATAAATTCTGACCTTAAAAGTTAAAGGATTCAACTGAGCACATCTGCCTTTTTGATTAAAGTGTACTGATCCCCCTGACTCCCAACATTTGGATCCCAAGGTCCTGCCAAGTTGCTGACATGGAGCAACTTGTTTCCTCAGGACTTCTTACAGGGAAGGAGCTCAAACTTGGAACCTGAACTAATATCCCAAGTTCAAAAGCAGTTCACCTTCTTGCAGGAGAGTTGCATATAAGAAATATTCATCTCTACCCATTTATGTGCTCAGGTCTCTATCCAGAGACATTCTATATAAATATTTTAACCTGTGACGATGAAGACACGTTCTATTTTTCTTTGCCACAATAATAAAAGATTCTGTCGTAGGGGTCAGTTCATGGATGTAGTTTACTAACTTTGGTAACTAGATAGATTAGATTGGAAGCTAAAAATTATTTTAAGTGTATTTTAATGAGATATTTCAAGCCTCTTGATGAAAGTGAAAGTGGAGAGTGAAAAAGTTGGCCTAAAGCTCAACATTCAGAAAACGAAGATCATGGCATCCGGTCCCATCACTTCATGGGAAATAGATGGGGAAACAGTGGAAACAGTGTCAGACTTTATTTTTGGAGGTTCCAAAATCACTGCAGATGGTGATTGCAGCTATGAGATTAAAAGACACTTACTCCTTGGAAGAAAAGGTATGACCAACCTAGATAGTATATTCTAAAGCAGAGACATTACTTTGCTGATTAAGGTCCGTCTAGTCAAGGCTATGGTTTTTCCAGTGGTCATGTATGGATGTGAGAGTTGGACTGTGAAGAAGGCTGAGTGCCAAAGAATTGATGCTTTTGAACTGTGGTGTTGGAGAAGACTCTTGAGAGTCCCTTGGACTGCAAGGAGATCCAACCAGTCCATTTTGAAGGAGATCAGCCCTGGGATTTCTTTGGAAGGAATGATGCTAAAGCTGAAACTCCAGTACTTTGGCCACCTCATGTGAAGAGTTGACTCATTGGAAAAGACTCTGATGCTGGGAGGGATTGGGGGCAGGAGGAGAAGGGGACGACCGAGGATGAGATGGCTGGATGGTATCACTGACTCGATGGATGTGGGTCTGAGTGAACTCTGGGAGTTGGTGATGGACAGGGAGGCCTGGCGTGCTGTGATTCATGGGGTCGCAAAGAGACACGACTGAGTGACTGAACTGAACTGAATGAGATATTTCACTCTTTCTTTCTTGTTCTTTAATCCCTTTCCTCTGGGTTCACTCCATCTTTAGAGAAGTCAGGAAATGTAACGTAGTCATGGCTGTGGTTGTGGTGGCAGATCATGTTTTGAGTAGGGGTGGAGAGAATGCTTTCCCCTTCTCAGGGTTGTACATCTTGTCTAGAATATTGGACTGTGGCTTCCTGTCCTCAGTCCATTGTTATTGCCACTGATGTGCTCACTGTCCAGGCTGAAAGGGGAAAGCTCTTCCCAAGGCAAGAGCTGGAGTGTAAGAGATTGAGTGGAAACCTAAGAGCCCTCTTAAGGCCTTAGACCAGAGCTTTCACTGTCACTTTCTCTGAATTCTTTTATTTAAGAACTTCTCAATGCCAAACTTAGATTCAAGGGCAAAGAGGTGCTCTCTTCCCACAGTAAGGCATGGCTTGGGTGTGAATATATAGAAAGGGGTGACTAACGGAGGCCAAGAATTCAATCAGTCACAGTTTCCCTTCCCTCTTTTTTTCTCTCACTATAATTTATTTGTTGAAGAAGCCAAATAATTTGTCCTGTGGAATTTCCCACATCCTGGTTTTTTTCTGATTGCATGCCCATAGTAGCATTTGACATGTTTCTCTGTTCTTTGCATTTCCTTAAATTGGTATTTAGTTCTAGAAGTTTGATCTAGTGTGACTTTTCACAAGGATCTTTTACAGGTAGTGATGTGTCATTTTATCAGGAGGAATAAACATCCCTTTGTCTCTCTTTTTATTGTTGCATATGTGCATGCCTAGTCGTGTCTTGACTCTTTGCAACCCCATGAACTCTAGCTTGGCTTCTCTGTCCATGGGATTTTCCAGCCAAGAATACTGGAGTGGGTTGCCACTTCCTCCTCCAGGGGACCCTCCCAACTCAGGGACTGAACCCACGTCTCTTTTGTCTCCTGTGTTGCCAGGCATGCTCTTTGCCACTGTGCTGCCTGGGAAGCCATTTGTGTCACTGGTGACCACCACTGAGCACTGTCTGGATTCAGTTAGTTAGGGATTTGCAAAAAGGTATTCTTTCTTCTTCATTTACTACTGGGAATCTTTCCATAAAGAAAAACTTTCCTTCATCAACTCTGCTATATGAGGTACAGGTCCTATAGGAAATCCAGCTAACTGCTTGATTCTATTTATTTAGTAGTTTCCAGAGTATATTGTATTTCTCCAGCAAGCTCCAAAGAAGACACTGAGTATTGTTTTTAGTATCTTACAAGCTCATGGAATTTAATACGTTGAAGTGTTTAATTCCTTGGTATAATATTATTCATGTCAAGCCTCAAATTGCCTCATTTTAGCCAATAGGGCAGTGGCAACCCACTCCAGTACTCTTGCCTGGAAAATCCCATGGACTGAGGAGCCTGGTAGGCTGCAGTCCATGGGGTCACGAAGAGTCGGACATGACTGAAGCGACTTAGCAGCAGCAGCAGTAGCCTCTTTGAGCTGACTCTTGACCTCCTGACTTGACTCTCATAGTCTTTGACAGTGCCCTTGGTTTCAGGCATGGTAAGATATTCTAGGGTCATCTTATATATTTTATGTCTATATTTTGTAGTTGTTATTCTGTAGGTTCCCAAGTAACTCAACTGCATTTGGGTGCTAAACTGAAGATAGGTCTCAGACTGTTTGGAATAGTGCTTACACTAATCTGCTGAGAGGTAGGCAGAGGGTAATGAGGAAATGGGCCTTTGATGGATAAGATTGTGTTTGTTGACTGGGCTCTCATGAAGAAAGTTGGAGGTCCGTATTGAGAATAGCCTGTGGATTTAAGCCTCTGAGATTCCTGTTTTCCTCTTTATTGGTCTAATTCCCCACAGATCTGTGACCCAGTGTTCTCTGGGAGCCTTTGGTCAGGCCATTAAGTTTGCATTAACAGTAATTAATAAGCATAATGGATTCATCTAGGACAAGGCTTTCTCTGGAAAACAAAACACAGCCTTTCGGACCTGGGGCACAGCTTCATGTTTTAGCTGTCTGCCTGCTTATTCAGATAACTATTTACAGATCAGTCCCTCAGTCTTGGGTTTTGAACAGCTGGTAGCAATTTTCCTGCACTAAATGGCTGCTAATTATCCTATACACCACACTTAATTCATGCCTTGTTGGCTGAGTTGTGAGTTCACCTACTCATTGTAATTACTCCTTACCCTCATCCTTTTTTTTTTTTTTATGCCATTCCCTTCTCTCTTCCCTGCATTGCACTTCCAGCACCACAGTACAGAGAAGAGATCCTGTTGAACAGAAGTTTCATAATACTACAAGTTTCAGTGGATCAGGTAGTGAACTCTGGTTCTCTGCAGCAGGCTACCAAATGTTGAGAAAATGAAAGCTCCCAGGAGGAATTGTCATCCTAGCATTATGTTGAGCTAAAAAGTATCACAACCAGGAGGATGACACCCTGACATCTAGTAGCGATTCTTTTGCTGTCAGACCATGTGCCTTTGATTATATCATTTAATTTAATGTCTCAGTTTTTTCATCTCTAGAATGGGGATAGTAGTTCTTTCCCTGGCCACTTCACAGTCTAAAGTGGAGTTTGTGTGTTAGTGGTGGTGGTGGTTTAGTCACTAAGTCATGTCCAACTCTTGTGACCCCATGGACTGTGGCCCACCAGGATCCTCTGTCCATGGGATTTCCCAGGTAAGAATACTGGAGTGAATTGCCATTTCCTACTCTAGGGGATCTTCCTGACCCAGGGATCAAACCCATGTCTCCTGCAGTGCAGGTGAGCATACTGGTGATGACCTATGAAGCTGACAATTTAAGTTTCATGTAATATTACTGCATCCTCACAGTAAATAGTAAGGGGAAGAAACTCTTCCAGGTATGTGAATAATAATTTGTAATTTTAAAGACTTTTCCCATGCATTATCCTACTGAGTCCTCATAACAAATGCTGAGATGGATTAGACGACAGGAATTATCCCTGTAATGAGTTGAATTGTGTCCCTGCAGAAGATATGTTGAAGTCCTAACCAGCAGCACCTCAGAGTGTGAACTTCTTTGGAAATAGGATGGTTGCAGATGTAATTAATTAAGATGAGCTCATACCATAGTGGGTGGATCCTTAATCCATGAATGGTGTCCTTACAAAAAGAGGAAAAAGAAAACACAGAGAGAATGCCATGTAAAAACAGAGCCAGAGATTGGAGTGATGCAGCTATAAGCCAAGCCAAGAAATAACCAGATCTGACAGCCACCACCAGAAGCTAGGAAGAGGCAAGGACGAATTCTCCCCTGCAGACTTCAGTTAGAACATGGACATACTGTCATCCTGGTATTGGACTTCTATCTTCCAGAATTGAGAGAGAATACATTTCTGTCATTTTGAACCACCTAGTTTGTTGTGCTTTGTTATGGAAACCTTGGAAAACTAGTATAGCCCCATATTGCTGATTAGTACTCTGAGATTCAAAAAAAATCTAAACAGCATGTATCTGCCAAGTGCCTACTAAGTACCAGGTAATCTTTTAGGCCCTGGTTATATAGTTCTAAACAAAACAAAGTTAAAATTATGCTCTAGGATGCATAGCTTGTAAAAGGTAAATACTGTGATGAGACCCAAGTTTCCAGGCTTCCAGATCAGTGTTTCTCTTTTGGTTTGTTTCAATTACATTCTCCAAAGTAAAGAGTGACTATAATACTGGCAATGCTTAAACTGCCTGTGAATGTGCCTGGGCATTTTACTCATTCTCTAGGGAGCTTAAGGTTGCCTCTTTTCTAGCAAACCTATACTTCCCAAGAACACATTACATGTATTACTGCAATCCTTTCTAGCCCTGAGGCTGGATACTTTTCTTTTTTACTTGGCTCTGAATTTGAAAATAATCTGATGAAAGAATAGCTGCTTATGATTGAGTATTTCTGAAGAGAGGAGGGAAAGGGGAATTCCAGATTACCACAACATTTCTAGTTGTGGAATTGGGTTTTTAAAACTCTGTGAATGGTTGAGAGTCACTGGTTAAAGGACTTGTGCAGAAAAGTTGCTCTGGGGCACCTGAACTCCATATTTACATATAGGGAGGAACAGAAGGAAACAGATTGGACCTGACTATAGCCCTGCTGCACAGAGAACAAAATCTTCAGCTCCTCAGCTCCCTGGTGATAGGGCTAAGGGACTTGGTGCTTTCATCACTTAAGGGAAATAAAAGGTAAAATAAGTGTGTATGGGAACCTTACTCTTTAAATAAAACCAACCATGGCATAGCCTTGAAAGACTCTTTTCAAGACCTTGTTTCCCTCCCACCTTGACATTTTAATGGGGTCGGCAGCTTGAGCTTCATTGTAATGGAAACCAGAAGACAGTCTCCAAAAGTATGAAAGGCTACAATGGAGGCCCAGCAGCCTTTGTGTCTAAAAGTATCAGCTCTGTCCTCAGCAAATGGCAATGTTGCCTGACAGGCAATTACTGCTGTTCCTAATTGCTTCCATCAAACCCGGCTGTTCAAAATACCTAGAGCCCCATACCAAGTCATGCCTCAGCCAACGCTGTATTTTTGGCTTTGGTTAATGCTTTATTTTTGGCATGCTGGTTTCTGTTTGGCAATCAAGTTCATTCTGACCTGTTAAACTTTCCAAAGACCCTCTCTGATCAAAGCCAGGAGACAATTAGATTCTGTCTTAAGTTGAAGGCTGGCAAAGCAAAGTGTCTTCTGTTCAACTTGTCAGTACAAGGAGGAGAAGATGAAAATTCGACTTAGGACTCTGCCCACAGATATACAGTCCATGGTAGACCTGCCTGATGGTGGCATTTTGTTGAACATGTAGAAATCAATATTTGTGTGGGAAACTCTGAGCACCCATGAGAAAGGATGAATAAGTTTACATTTTGAAGTGTTAGTTCTGATAGCTTGCTATATAGGAAGCATAATTATTCTTAACCTAAAAGGTTTCCAACATGATGAAGTTAGAATTCTTGATAGTCCCCTCCACCTAAGTAAATGTAGTAACTTACTTGGTAAGTAAGTAACATCCCCAGCTAAGTAAAGGCCACAACCACACAGAGAAGTAGGCATTCTCTTTTGGGGTTTCCATGTTCCTCATCCCTTTTTACTTTGAGTCTTTTCTCCATCCCATTCCTGAACACTCAAATTGAGAAAGATACAGGTATGTGTGTGTGTGTATGTGTGTGCATGTGCACTCAGTTGCTTTAGTCATGTCTGACTCTTTGCAACCCTGTGGACTGGAGCCCACCAGGCTCTTCTGTCCATGGGACTCTCCAGGCAAGAATACTGGAGTCGGTTGCCAAGACCTCCTCCAGGGGATCTTCCCGACCCAGGGACTGAGCCCTTGTCTCTTGCACCTCCTGCATTGCATGCAGATTCTTTACCACCGAGCCACCGGGGAAGCCTACACACACACACACACACACACACACACACACACACACACACACATATGTTTGTCTGAATCACTTTGCTGTACACCTGAAACTAACACAACTTTGTGTATCAATTATAATTCAACAAAAAACAAAGGGAATGGATTTTATTGTATGTGACTATATCACAGTAAACCTGAATGTTTTAAAAATGTCCCCCAAAATATAAGAAATGCTCCAATCTTATTGATTATATTTATCTGATGCAGAGTTCTACTTTCTATGAGCAACTCTATCTCTAGGGAATTTTTCAAAAAAGGCAATTGTTTGAAATCACAGCTACGTGTGGTAGCACTATCAGTTGAAGCTAACAGGAGACTGACGGCCAAAAATCTTTAAAGAAAAACTGTGAAAGGAGATGTCAAAGGGGAATTTTAAAAGCTATGACATATTCCTGGGAATCTGGAAGGCCATACATATATATAGCACAATGTACATGCCCAGGAAAGGCATAAGAAGATCCCAGTAACACCTTTGTCTCACCTTGATGATCTGTACACAATCAGTAAATGAAGGCTAAGGTAGAGTTGTCAACTGCCTGTTGGAGTGTTAACAGAAAGCCCCAGCAAACACACAGAACCTCTGATGAAGGCTGAGAGACGTTGTTTTAATGCATTTAAGGAAATCTCTGTCCATTCATTAGTTGAATACTAAGCCAATCAAGCAGAGACTTCAGCAGTCCTGCACAATAAAGAATACAGACTTCATGCAATTAGTTGTGAAATGTTACTAAATGAACAGCAACAATACAAACTCAGGATGGAAAGTAGGATCTGATTTTCAGCATTATATATTATTTTAAATGTTCAGTTTTCCACAAAGTCATAATATTGCAAAGAAATGGGAAAGTGCAGCTCAAGCACAAGAAAAAAATAAGTCAATGCAAACTATCCCCAAGAAATCTCAGACATTAGGCTTATTAAATCAGCTATTGTAAAAAGTTCAAATAAATAAAGGGACTCATGTAAAAAGTATGAAAATGATATTTCCAAAATTATTAGCAATATAAAGACAGAAATTAATATAAAAATAAAAATTCCAGAATTTAATAATACAATAATGAAATGAAAAATTCACTAAAGGAACTCAATAGCATATTTCAATTAGCAAAAGAAAGAATCAGCAAACTTGAAGATAGATCGATTAACTATTTTTAGGAACAGAAAGGAAAAAGAATTTAAAAAATGAGCAGAGCCTCAGAAACTTATAGGAAACATCAAGTCTACCAATATACACATAATGGGAATCCTAACAGGAAAGGAGAAAGAACTAACCATGTTAATTAAAAGGCACAGATTGGCAAATGGATTTTAAAAAACATTGTCCAATTGTATTCCGTGTAAAGAGGCACATTTAACTTGAAATACATAAACAGATTGCAAAAATGATATAAAAAGAGATATCATGGAAAGAATAACCAAAGATAACTGGGTGTGGAGAGCTATACTAAAATAAGGCAAAGTAGACTTTAAAACAAAAAAGTGCCATAGATACAAAGAGATTTTGTAATGACAAAAGTATCAATCCATAAGGAAGAAGACATAAAAATTATAAAGGGATCACTAAATAACAGAGCTGAAAACACATGAAAGTGTTTTCAGAAGTGGAAGGAGAAATACACAATTAAACAGCAATAATTGGACACTTCAATACCCTACATTCAATAATATAACTACTACATAGAAAATCCAACCAGAAAAAAAAAAAAAATCTAACCAGTCCATCCTAAAGATCAGTCCTGGGTGTTCACTGGAAGGACTGATGTAAAGCTGAAACTCCAACACTTTGGCCACCTGATGCAAAGAGCTGACTCATTGGAAAAGACCCTGATGCTGGGAAAGATTGAGGGCAGGAGGAGAAGGGGATGACAGAAGGTGAGGTGGTTGGATGGCATCACTGACACAATGGACACGGGTTTGGGTAGACTCTGGCAGTTGGTGATGGACAGGAAGGCCTGGCTTGCTGCGGTTCATGGGGTCACAGAGTCGGACACAACTGAGCAACTGAACTGAACTGAATATAGAAACTCAAAGGAAATAAAACATTTGAATAATACTGAAAACTAATGAGATGTAACAAATATCTCAAGAGCACTCAACAACTGTAGAATAGACATTCTTCTCAAGCACACATGAAGCATCTTCTAGGATAAACCATACTTTAAGCCACAAAAGGTTAGAAGGATTCAAAACGTGCAAAGTATGTTCTCAGACTATGACAGAATAAAGTTAGAAATCATTAACAGAAAGAAATTTGGAGAATTCACAAATATGTGGAAATAACAAATGGGTCAGAGAAGAAATCACAAGAGAAATAAGAAAAGACTTTGATATTAATGGAAATGAAAACTAAGCATTCTAAAATTTATGGGATAAAGTGAAAGGGCTTAGATAGAAATTTACCTGTAACCTCTTATATTAAAAAAGATTTATTAAATCAATATCCTAAACTGCCACTCAAAATTCTGCAAGCTAGGCTTCAACAGTACGTAAACCAAGAACTTCCAGATGTTCAAGCTGGATTTAGAAAAGATAAGACGACCCAGAGATCAAATTGCCAACATCTATTGGATCATAGAAAAAGCAAGAGATTTCTTGGAAAACATCTACTTCTGCTTTATTGACTGCCAAATCCTTTGACTGTGTAGATCACAACAAACTGTGGAAAATTCTTCAAGAGATGGGAATACCAGACCATCTTATCTGCCTCCTGAGAAATCTGTATGCAGGTCAAGAAGCAATAGTTAGAACTGGACATGGAACAACAGACTGGTTCCAGATTGGGAAAGGAGTACATCAAGGCCATATATTGTCACCCTACTTATTTAACTTATATGCAGAGTACATCATGAGAAATGCTGGACTGGATGAAGCACAAGCTGGAATCAAGATTGCTGGGAGAAATAATCTCAGATACACAGATGACATTGCTTTCTGATGGCAGAAAGTGAAGAGGAACTAGAGAGCCTCTTGATGAAAGTAAAAGAAGAGAATTGAAAAAGCTGGCTTGACACTCAACATTAAAAAACTGAAGATTTTAGCATCTGATCCCATCACTTCGGGGCAAATAGATGGGGAAACAATGGAAGCAGTGACAGTCTTTATTTTCTTGGGCTCCAAAATCACCGTGGATGGTGACTACAGCCATGGAATTAAAAGACGCTTGCTCCTTGGAAGGAAAGCTATGACAAACCTAGGCAGCATATTAAAAAGCAGAGACGTTACTTTGCTGACAGAGGGCTCTCTAGTCAAAGCTATGGTTTTTCTGGTAGTCATGTGTGGCTGTGAGAGTTGGGCCATAAAGAAGGCTGAGCGCCAAATAAATTGATGCTTTCGAACTGTGGCATTGGAGAAGACTCTTGAGAGTCCCTTGGACTGCAAGGAGATCAAACCAGTCCATCCAAAAGGAAATCAGTCCTGAATATTCATTGGAAGGACTGATGCTAAAGCTGAAGCTCCAATACTTTGGCCACCTGATGCGAAGAGCCAACTCATTGGAAAAGATCCTGATGCTGGGAAAAATTGAAGGCAGGAGGAGAAGGGAATGACAGAGGATGAGATGGTTAGATGGCATCACTGACTCAATGGACATGAGTTTGAGGAAGCTTCAGGAGATGGTGAAGGACAAGGAAGCCTGGTGTGTTGCAGTCCATGAGGTTGCAAAGAGTTGGACACGACTAAGAGACTAAACAACAAAAACTGCCCCTTCGAGCAACTACAAAAAGAATAGCAAACTAAATCCAAAGTTAGAAGAAGAAAGAAAATAATTCAGATGAAAGTGGAAGATAATGAAAAAATTAAAAACAGAGAAAACTTTCTGAAACCAAAAGTTTATTCTCAAAGATCAATAAAATTGACAAACTTTTAGCCAGACCAAACAAGAAAAAAAAAAAAAAAAAGACTCAAATTACTCAATACAGGAGGAAAAGAAAAGATATCACTACTGAACTTACAGAAATAAAAATGCATTGTAAGCCAACAGTGTGAACTGCTATATGCTTAGAAATTAAATAACATAGGAAAAATGGACAAATTCCTTAAAGACACAAGCTACCAAAACTGACTCAAAAAGAAATAGACAATCTGAACAGACCTATAATAAGTAAATAGAATAAGTTAGTCATATAAAAACAATCTTGCCACAAAGAGAAGTTCAGGCCCTGATGGCTTCACTGTTGAAACCTACCAGATGTCTAAAAAAGAACAATAATCCTTTGCAAAAACTCTTCTAAGAAAACAGAAGAGGGAACACTGCCTAATATATTCTATGAAACCAGTATTACTCTGATACCAAAATCAAAGGCATCACAAGAAAACCATAGACCAATATCCCTTATGAATATAAATGCAAAGATCCTTAACAAAATGCTAGCACACTGAATGTAACATATTTAAAGGATTATACACCATGACCAAGTGGGACTTGTCCCAAGAATGCAAAAACAAAGTTGAATCAACATATTAAAGTCAATCAATGTGATACATCATATTAATGGAATAAATGACAAAAACACATATGGTAATACTATTGACTCCAAAAAGCCATTGACAAAACACTATATCCTTTCCTGATAAAAATAACGGACAAAGTAGGAATTGAAGTTAACTCCTTCAGCCTGATAAAGGACATCTGTAAAACACGTACTTCTAAATCATACCTAATAGTGAAAGACTTAAAACTTTACCCCTAAGGTCATGCACAAGAGAAATATGTCTGCTCTTTTCACTCCTGTTGAGCACTGTTATAGAGACTCTAACCAAGGCAGTTAGAAGAAAAAAAGGGGAGGGAACACACACATGCTACCAGAACTAATAAATGAATCCAGCAAGTTTGTAGGTATGAGATCAATAAATGACAGTCAGTCATATTTCTGTATGCTAATGAACAATCCAAAATGAAATGTTTAAAGTTCCATTTGCAAGAGAATCAAAAACAACAAGATACAATACTTTAGAATAATCTTAACAAAAGAATTGCAAGATGTGCATACTGAAAAACACAAAACATTGTTGAAAGAAATTAAAGAAGACATAAAGAAATGGGAAATCATCCTATTTTCTTGGTTTAAAAGACTTATGATGAGACTATTCCACAAATTAATCTTCAGATTCAACACTATTTCTACTAAAATTCTGGTTGTCTTCTTTTCAGAAATTGAAAAGCTGATCCTAAAATTCTTATGGAAACATAAGAGAACAAGGATAGCCAAAATTATCTTGAAAAAGAGGAACAAAAGTGGGGGACTCACATTTCTCAATTTCAAAACTTACTACAAGTCTACAGTAATCTAGACCATGTGGTCCTGGCATAAGATTGACATAGGGAAACAATTGAAAGTCCATAAATAAACCCTCACATTTATCGTCAACTGATTCTTGACAATGGTGCCAAAACCATTCAGTGGGAAAAGAATAATCTTTTCAACCAATGGTGTTGACAAGTAGATATCTATATGCAAAAGATGAGGTGGTGCCCCCTTTCTCACATCACGTACAAAAATTAATTTAAGTGGATCATAGGCCTAAATGTAAGAGGTAGAACAGTGAAACTCTTGGAAGAAAATACAGGAGTAAATATTTATGACCTTGGGTTAGACAAAGCCTTATTAGATATAACAACAAAAGCACAAGGGACAAAAGAAAAATAGGTAAATAGATTTCATCAAAATTTAAAACATTTGTGCTTCAAAGGATACCATCAAGAAAGTGAATGAGGAGAAATACTCCTCCAATGATGAGGAGAAATACTTGCAAATTATATATCCAGTAAAGGATTTGTATCTACAAAATGTAAAGAACTCTTCTAACTCAAAAAAAACACACAAAAAACAGAAAACCCAATTACAAACGGGCAAAGTATTTGAATGGACATTTTTCTCAAAGAGGGTATAAAAATGGCCAATAAATACATGGAATGATGCTCAAATCATTAGTCATTATGAAATGCAAATCAAAATCACAATGTCCTTTATCCCACTCAAATGGCTAAAAAAAGAGACAACAATGACAGGTGTTGGTGAGGATGTGGAGGCAAACCATATATTGCTGGTGGGATTGAAAAATTGTTTAGCCATTTTGGAAAAATGCAAAAGATGAAGTGGGATCATAGGCAATTTCTTAAAAAGTTAAACATAGAGTTACCATAGGACTCATTAATTCCATTCTTAGTTATATGTTCAAGAGAACAGACAGTTATATCCACACAAAAACTTTTATATGAAGGTTTACAGTAGCATTTTTCATAATAACAAAAAGGTTAAACAACCCGAATATCCATTAACAGATGAATGGATAAGTAAAAGTAGTATATCCATAGAATGCATTATTATTCAGCCATAAAAAAAATAACAAAGTCCTGGTACTTCCCTGGGTGGTCCAGTTGTTAAGAATATGCCTTCCGATGCAGGGGATGCACTTTTGATCTGTGGTCAGGGAACTAAGATCCCACATGTTGGCAAATAAGCCACCACTTTCTCTGCAACAAGAGAATCTCACACACTGGAACTAGAGAGTAGCCCCCGTGTTCCACAATTAAGACTCAGCACAGCCAAATAAATAAAATAAGTCTAAAAAACTTTTCAAAAAGAAATGAAGCACTGATACATGTCATAACCTGAATGAACTCTGAAAACTGTATGCTAAGTGAAAGAAACCAACACAAAAGGCCACATATTATGTTTTCATTTACATGAAATATACAGAATAAGCAAATCCACAGAGACAGTAGATCAGTAGTTGTCAGGGTCTGGGGGTAAGAGAGAATGGGGAGTGAGGTTTCTTTTATGAGGTAATGAAAATGTTCTAAAATCAGATAGTGGTGGTGATTGCACAGCTCTGTGAGCATACTGAAAACTGCTAAACTGTACATTTTAAAAAGGGTGAATTTTACAGTATGTGGATTATATCTCAGTAAAGCTGTTTTTTAAATGTAAATTATATAATTTCATGTCTATTTTTAAGCTATTCAGTACCTTCTCATTTTAAGAATAAAGTCCAAAACTTGGCCATAGCCTTCACTCTGCCCATGCTTCTGAACTGCCTTGTTCCACATGTCCCTTTCAATATGCTGCAATAACCCTGACCCACCATCTTTTGTTTGAGTACATCTGGCTCTTTTCCATTGCAGAGTCCTGGCATTTGCTCTTTCTTCCACCTGGAATTGCCTTCCCAGTTTTGCTCATGACTTTCTCTATCTCATTGTTCTCTGTCTAAAAGTAATTGCTTCCCCCCTGTACTCTTTAGCACATCATGTTGTTTATTTTCTTTATATATTTATAATTCCAAATTGAGATTATTGTGTTTTTCTGTGTATTTATTTGTTGATAGTACACAACAAATGTGCTGTTGATTGCTGGCATCTTAGTTCCCCTACCAGGGATCCAGCCCGCAGCCCCTGCAGTGGAAACTCAGAGTCTTAACCTCTGGATCACCAAATAAGTCCCTATTTATGTATTTGTTTATTGACCCTCCAGGCACATCCCCCTACCATTAGGATATAGCTTTTTCAGAGAAGAACTTTTTTGGCTTGTTCTTCACATATCTCAAATTTTGAGAAAAATGTTTGTCCAGTGGTTGGTGCTCAGTATGTTTCTTGACAAATGAGTAAATTCTCAATTATAATGGTAGGCCCAACTCCACGCTTCTTCTCACAAACAGTACATTCGACACAAGGGCCTTCTAATAGGCAAACTTCAGAACTGGTTCCTGAGCAATCAGACCAGCAATCACACTTTTCTTTTCAATGGAATCAGGGAACTTGGAGGTTCTTGCCTCTTGCTTTTACTTGGTATTTCATCCATTGAGCCCCACATTCAGACATTTTTTGGATAGTAGGAATACAAAGGTGTGAAAGTTGCCCTGAGGAGCTGACATTCTACAGAAGGAAAGAGACCCAAACAATTGTAAAATAATGCAGTAAATGCTTCCAGATAGCTACAGAGTACTAGGGAGATACAGAGTTGAAGGTGTTGCTTTTGGGTTATAGGAACATAGCATTACAGGAAGGCTTCACTGAAAAGGTTGAATTTGTATTTGGTCCCACTGAGATAAGGGCTCTAGACCAGAGATTTTAAATCAGGGGTGAGGGTGGAATAGTAGGGAAGGTGATTTTGCCCCGCAGGGCATATTTGGCAGTGTCTTTGTCACCACTGGAGGCAGGAGAGATGCTAGTAGGCAGGGACTAGGGATGCTGCTGTCCATCCTACAATGCACAGGACAGCCCCAACCAAGAATTATCCTGCCTGAAGTGCCACGAGTGCTGAGGGGAGAAACCTCGATTAAGATAATAGTTATCAGTTCAGTTCAGTCGCTCAGTCGTGTCCGACTCTTTGCGACCCCATGAATCGCAGCATGCCAGGCCTCCCTGTCCATCACCAACTCCCGGAGTTCACTCAGACTCACGTCCATTGAGTCATTGATGCCATCCAGCCATCTCATCCTCTGTCGTCCCCTTTTCCTCCTGCCCCCAAACCCTCCCAGCATCAGAGTCTTTTCCAATGAGTCAACTCTTCTCATGAGGTGGCCAAAGTACTGGAGTTTCAGCTTCAGCATCATTCTCTCCAAAGAAATCCCAGGGCCAATCTCCTTCAGAATGGACTGGTTAGATCTTCTTGCAGTCCAAGGGACTCTCAAGAGTCTTCTCCAACACCACAGTTCAAAAGCATCAATTCTTCGGCGCTCAGCTTTCTTCACAGTCCAACTCTCACATCCATACGTGACCACTGGAAAAACCATAGCCTTGACTAGATGGACCTTTGTTGGCAAAGTAATGTCTCTGCTTTTCAATATGCTATCTAGGTTGGTCCTAACTTTTCTTCCAAAGAGTCAGCATCTTTTAATTCATGGCTGCAGCCACCATCTGCAGTGATTTTGGAGCCCCCCAAAATAAAATCTGACACTGTTTCCACTGTTTCTCTATCTATTTCCCATGAAGTGATGGGACCAGATGCCATGATCTTAGTTTTCTGAATGTTGAGCTTTAAGCCAACTTTTTCACTCTCCTCTTTCACTTTCATCAAGAGGCTCTTTAGTTCCTCTTCACTTTCTGCCATAAGGGTGGTGTCATCTGAATATCTGAGGTTATTGATATTTCTCCTGGCAATCTTGATTTCAGCTTGTGCTTCTTCCAGCCCAGCGTTTCTCATGATGTACTCTGCATAGAAGTTAAATAAGCAGGGTGACAATATACAGCCTTGACGTACTCTTTTTCCTATTTGGAACCAGTCTGTTGTTCCATGTCCAGTTCTAACTGTTGCTTCCTGACCTGCATAAAGGTTTCTCAAGAGGCAGGTCAGGTGGTCTGGTATTCCCATCTCTTTCAGAATTTTCCACAGTTTATTGTGATCCACACAGTCAAAGGCTTTGGCATACTTATCAATTGCTGCTAAAACTGTTAGGGGAGGGGCTGATAGGCAATTTTAGAATGGATGGATTAGGCCAACTATACTGATCAATTTTACCACAAAAAATGAGGTAACCAGTCTTTCTGTGTACCTTGTTGTAGTATATGGAATATTCTCACTGAAAGAGCAAATTTGAACTTGACCAACTCTCTAGCACAACATTGACTATGTGAAATTTGTAAGCCACATACATAATTAAATTTTCTCTCATTGGCACATTAATAAAAAGGAACAGGTAGAAATTAATTTTAATAATATATTTTATTCAGCCCTAATATAAACAAATGCTGTTGTTTTAACATATAAACATTATTAATGAAATATTTTACCTTTCCTGTACTGTCTTGAAATTTGGTGCATATTTTATACTTAGAGAACCTCTCCATTGAGACTACTACATTTTAGGTACTCAACAGGCACATGAAGGGTGGCTGCTGTTTCAGACAGAACAGCTGTGGAGTTAAACACCAATTTGTGGAACAATTGGAGGACAGAGAAATATGTTACACACAGTCCAAGGATGCAATCAGAAAAGACCCAGAATGTGAGAAATTCTTTAGGACAATAATCTGCTTTCTTTCACTGGAAAAAAGTTGCAAAAAAAAGGCTAGAGGAAGTAAGGTGGGGGGAAGTGTTATTGATTTTAAATGACTTATGAACTATACCAGTTGGATTGTGTAGATCTTGTTTGGATCCTGATTTGAACAAAACAACTATGCAAAATTATGTTTTCAACACTAGCCATTTATTTGATATTTAAATAATTGTTAATTTTGCTGTATAATTACTAATATTGTGATTATAGTCAAAATCAGACTCCTTTTAAAGGCACATACTGAAATACTTTCAGATAAAGTAAAATTTTTTCTTTTAGAAAAGGCAGAGGAACCAGAGATTAAATTGCCAACATATGCAGGATCATAGAAAAAGCAAAGAAATTCCAGAAAAACATCTACTTCTGCTTTGTTGACTATGCTAAAAGCCTTTGACTGTGTGGATCACAACAAACTATGGAATATTCTTAAAGAGATGGGAATACCAGACCACCTTACTTGCCTCCTAAGAAACCTGTACGCCGGACAAGAAGCAACAGTTAGAAACAGACTTGGAATCTCCACACTGTTCTCCATAGTGGCTGTACTAGTTTGCATTCCCACCAACAGTGTAAGAGGGTTCCCTTTTCTCCACACCCTCTCCAGCATTTATTGCTTGTAGACTTTTGGATTGCAGCCATTCTGACTGGTGTGAAATGGTACCTCATTGTGGTACCACTGCTGGGCATACACACCGAGGAAACCAGAATTGAAAGAGACACGTGTACCCCAGTGTTCATCGCAGCACTGTTTATAATAGCCAGGACATGGAAACAACCTAGATGTCCATCAGCAGATGAATAGATAAGAAAGCTGTGGTACATATACACAATGGAGTATTACTCAGCCATTAAAAAGAATACATTTGAATCAGTTCTAATGAGGTGGATGAAACTGGAGCCTATTATACAGAGTGAAGTAAGCCAGAAAGAAAACACCAATACAGTATACTAACACATATATATGGGATTTAGAAAGATGGTAATGATAACCCTGTATGCGAGACAGCAAAAGAGACCAGATGTATAGATTGGACTTTTGGACTCTGTGGGAGAGGGGGAGAGGGTGGGATGATTTGGGAGAATGGCATTGTAACATGTATACTATCATGTAAGAAATGAATCACCAGTCTGTGTTCAATACAGGATACAGGATGCTTGGGGCTGGTGCACAGGGATGATCCAGAGAGATGATATGGGGTGGGAGGTGGGAGGGGGGTTCAGGATTGGGAACTCACGTACACCCGTGGCAGATTCATGTCAATATATGGCAAAATGAATACAGTATTGTAAAGCAAAATAAAGTAAAAATAAATTAAAAAAAAAAAAAGAAAAGAAAAGAAACAGACTTGGAACAACAGACTGGTTCAAAATTGGGAAAGGAGTACATCAAGGCTGTATACTGTCACCCTGCTTATTTTACTGTCACCCTACTTATTTAACTTATATGCAGAGTACATCATGTGAAACACCAGACTAGATGAATCACAAGCTGGAATCAAGATTGCAGGGAGAAATATCAGCAACCTCAGATATGCAGCTGATACCACTTTAATGGCAGAAAGTGAAGAGAAAATAAAGGACCTCTTGATGAAGGTGAAAGAGGAGAGTGAAAAAGCTGGCTTAAAACTCAGTATTCAAAAAACTAAGATTGTGGGATGTGGTCCTATCACAACTGGCAAATAGATGGGGAGAATGTGGGAACAGTGTCAAGTTTCATTTTCTTAGGCTCCAAAATCAATGTAGATGGTGACTATAGCCATGAAATTAAAAGATGCTTGCTCCTTGGAAGAATAACTATGTCAAACCTAGACAGTGTTTTAAAAAGCAGAGACGTCACTTTGCCGACAAAGGTCCGTCTAGTCAAAGCTACGGTTTTCCTGGTAGTCATGTATGGATGTGAGAGTTGTACCATGAAAAATGGTGAACATGGAAAAATTAATGCTTTTGAACTGTGGTGCTGGAGAAGACTCTTGAAGAATCCCTTGAGCAGCAAGGAGATCAAACCAGTCAATCCTAAAGGAAATCAATCCTGAATATTCATTGGAAGGACTGATGCTGAAGCTGAAACTCCAATACTTTGGCCACCTGATGTCAACAGCTGACTCATTGGAAAAGACCCTGATAATGGGGAAAATTGAGGGCAAGAGGAGAAGGGGGTGACAGAAAATGAGATGGTTGGATGGTATCATTGACTCAGTGGACATGAATTTGAGCAAACTCTGGGAGATAGTGATGGACAGAGAAGCCTGGTGCACTGCAGTCCATAGAGTCTCAAAGAGTTGCACACAATTTAGCAGCTGAACAACAAAAACAAAAGTAAAACAGTGTCTGTGACTTACCTCACCATAATTCACCGGAGAGGAAACAATATGAATATAGGGTGTGAGTAAAGAGGAAACAAGGTTGGCCATGAATTGATGATTCTTGAAAGTAGGTGATGGGTGCAGGAGTGGTCACTATATTATTTTCTTTACTTATGTAAATATTTTTAAAGTAAAGATTTAAGTAAAGAATTTTAAAATGTGCTTGGTTTTAGCAAATATTGCCTGTGGGTGTGTTTTGCTGTCTTGGGTCCATGGCACACCTGTGCCTCTGCCACTTGCAAGGGGCTTCCTGGAGGGGATTGCTGTCTTCCTCCTGTCCTACTTTCCAAGAGAGTTGAAAAGAGCTGATGGTTGTAGTACTCATTGTCATCTAGGAGTCCGAAGCTTTTCAGAAATAAGACATTCTGGAGATTTTGTGTATTCCACCGTTGAGAACAGACCAGCAGCTGGAAGCTGGCATAAATGTTTGTGTCAGGAACAAAAATAAAAGATAGAAACAGAAAGGGAATGCTTATATCACTAACCTAAGACAGCATGCCCTTATTGGGTACAGAAAATGGGTGTTTTTTACTAAAACTTTTACCCATAGGGTATGATTTTAGATGGTACAAAAGTCAGAACTTTTAAACTTTAAAAATGAAATTATTTTATGTGTAATAAAATAAAAAACTAGCTAGCATATCAAACTTGTAATTTTATGGATGTTATCAATTAGAGCAGGAGGAGAAAGTATAGAATAGTAAGTTAGTTTAAATAAGATTGTTAAATAGAAAATAGTAAAGATGGGACACAGATATAGCATGAGTTCCAAAGATGATTCACAAATTGGCGGATTTTGAGAAATGTAGAAATGGAGATTTTCTTCTCAAAAAAAAAAAAAAAAAGCATATGAAGAAACAAGCACATAAAACAACTCAGGCTGAGACATCATTTTTACCAAGAGTGATTTTCATTATGAGAATGACATATTTATTCCTGGATTAATCTCTCTGTCTTGTGCCAAGACACATTTTCCCATATCTTGTGACTCCTAGAGCACATATCTTGTGGGAAAATATGAGAGAGAGGATGGTGGCTTTTGTTTCAGGGACAACATGTGTTGGGTAAAGAAGTTCTGAATGGGGTGGGGAGATCTGTACTCTCTGACGGACGTGCAGCCGGTCCCTTTACTCCTCCTGCTTGCCATCCCTAGAGCCCCACACAGCCTGGTCCCTGCTCCTTTCTGACCTTACCTGGTAAGTTCTGTAGCATGGCCAACTTTCTGTTCTGCAACACACAAAACCTGTTCTCTCCCAGAGACTCTGCTTTTATACTTTCCTCTGCCTTCCCAAAGATCTTTGCTTGACCAGTTTCTTAACACTTAATCTCAGCTCCAATATTGTCTCCTTTCCAGCTCTGCCTATTGAAAGGACCACTTCTTTAATCACTCTTTATTACATTATCCTATTTTTGTCTTCTTCATAGAAACTAAGACTCCCAGCAATTAGGCCGTTTGTTTGCTTGTTCCATGAAAGAGGAGCCTTGTCTGTTTTGTTCACAGTGTTTCCCTACAAGTTGAATGGTGCTTGGCATGTGGAAGGAGCTTGGCAAATACTTGTTGAATGAATACATGAATTAGATAAGCTGGGATTTGGACTAGATCATCTCTGAGGGTCTCCTTCCAGCTATGAAGTACTATGATTTTCAAAATCCATCACAAAAAGCATTTATCTTTCCAGTGGAGAGCTTTTCTCCACAAATCAGCCAAGATAGGATTTCCCAGGGCTTAAGTGAAATGGTGGGTAAGCAAGCCGAGTGAAACAGATGCCTTTGGGTGCCGACATGTCTTCCTCTGAGTTTAGTAACAGAGCAAAGAGCAATCATCATAATCAGTGCAGAGGTGGATGAGAGAGTAACCTCGTCTTTTGCCAAATTGCCTTTGTGGATGTCAGAGCCAGCTTCTCTGAAAACAGCCCTTTATTTAGAACATTACTCCAAGCAGAGCTTGCCCCCCACCCCACCCTCTTTTCTCTTACTCGGGCTCTTCAATTTGTCACATATGTGTTCAGTTGCTCTCTTAATATCAGTTTGGGTAACCCTGATGCGAGGGAGATGTGAGAGTCAGCCATTAGGTGTGTGAAGGTCTGATGAAAGTAACTTTAACACATCACCATTTACTTTGGCAGGGGCTCGGGCCAAGAGCAAAGTCCTCTTGATGTGTCAAATTATAGATAAACACAAGTTTCAAAAACATTTGTGATATAACTGCAAATAAATGCCGGTAACTGGCAGGGTGCTCCGTTTACAAATAGTTCCTGTCAACCAAACAGTAAGAGGATAAACTTGAACGCAACTGACTTCCCAAACATTTGAAAGCACTTTAATAGCAAGGCTCTGAGGCTGCAAGTATAAAACAGAATAATAATTAAGGCTTAAAATACCACCCAGCCAACAGCAAAGCTGTGCAGGCTATGCCTTGGGATCTGGGGTTTATCATGATGACTCAGCATGAGATTCCTTGGGCCCCAACCATCTTTTGAAGACTCTCTGAGTTTTCCTCACCCCTGCTTTGAGTTTGGGTTGGTCATCCTCTTCAGTCCCAAATCTGAGAAGCATGATCCTGGCAACTGACTAGAATGGTTGATACTTAAGAAGAAGAGGTGGTGTATTTCTTCCAAAAGTAGGGAGCCTCAGGCCTTGATAAAGTATTAATAGTTGCATCTGGCAGAGTCTTTCTAAAGGGGCAAAGTCAACAGGGCCACTTGCCTGTGTGTGAGGCTGTTTGGTGATGGCAGTAGTGATAGAAGGAGAAATAGGGTATACCTCCTCCTCGTTGGCCACTATGAGCTTTCATCCATCCATCTGTCCACGACTTAAGAAGTATGTATCGAGTTCTTCTGATGTGCCAAACATCAGAACACATTGGGAAGAAAAGCTTTGTGCTGGACTCTGATCTCTGTGATAGAGTAAAACCCTGAAAGGGGAAGCCAGAGGTTTGAATTCAAGTCTGTGTTGAACCACACTGTTGTGTGCTCTAGGAGCTACAGATACAGCACTTGATCAAGTAGTAAATGGACAAAGCAGGCAGGAAATTTCATGTCACTCTGGAAATTTCTTGCCCCGTGCACAAGAGTGGTGAGCCCCACCTATGGGTGAAGTGTTGTTCTGCTAAAAGACAGCACAGTTTCCCAGATTTTCAAGACAAGCAGGAAATCCTGACCTGCCTATAAGATGCAAAATTTCCTGCTTGTTTTGAAAATCTGAAAAGCTGTGCTGTCTTCCACCAGAACAAGACGAAATCCTAACCTGTAAGATGCAAAATCACTGGAGAAGGGAACAGCAAACCACTTCAGCATTCTTGCCTTGAGAACCCCATGAACAGTGTGAAAAGCAAAAAGATATGACACAGAAGGGTGAACTCACCAGGTCAGTAGGTGCCCAATATGCTACTGGAGAAGAGCAGAGAAATAGATCCAAAAGGAATGAAGAGGCTGAGCCAAAGCAGAAACTCCCAGTTGTGGATATGTCTGGTGGTGAAAGTAAAGTCCAATGCTGTAATGAACAATATTGCATAGAAATCTGTAATGTTAGGTCTGTGAATCAAGGTAAATTGGAATGAACATCAACATTTTAGGAATCAATGGACTAAAATGGATGGGAATGGGGGAATTTAATTCAGATACCATTATATCTACTACTGTGGACAAGAGTTCCTTAGAAGAAATGGAGTAGCCCTCCCTCATAGTCAACAAAAGAGTCTGAAATGCAGTTCTTGGGCGCAGTCTCAAAAATGACAGAATGATCTCGATTCATTTACAAGGCAAACCATTCAGTAATCCAAGTCTATACCCCAGCCAATAAGGCCAAAGAAGTTGAAGTTGAACAGTTTTATGAAAACCTACAAGACCTTCTAGAAATAACAACAAAAAAAGATGTTCTTTTCATTATAGGGGACTGGGATGCGAAAGTAGGAAGTCAAGAGATACCTTGCCTGGAGTATCAGGCAAGTATGGCCTTGTAGTACAAAATGAAATGGAGCAAAGGCTAACAGAGTTTTGCCAAGAGAACACACTGAGCACAGCAAGCACCCTCTTCCAACAACACTAGAGACAACACTACACTTGGACATCACCAGACGGTCAGTACCTACCAAAATCAGACGGATTACATTCTCTGCAGCCAGAATACAGAGGGATTAGATCTGATAGAGTGGCTGAAGAACTATGGATGGAGGTTCATAACATTGTGCAGGAAGCGGTGATCAAAACCATCCCCAGGAAAAAGAAATGCAAAAGACAAAATGGCTGTCTGAGAAGGCCTTACAAATAGCTGAGAAAAGAAGAGGAGTGAAAGGCAAAGGAGAAAAGGAAAGATATACCCATGTGAATGCAGAGTTCCAAAGAATAGCAAGGAGAGATAAGAAAACCTTCCTAAGTGAACAATGCAAAGAAATACAGGAAAATAGTAGAAAGGGAAAGACTGGAGATCTCTTCAGGAAATTAGAGATACCAAGGGAACATTTCATGACAAGATGGACACAATAAAGGACAGAAATGATATGTACCTAACAGAAACAAAAGATAGTAAGAAGAGGTGACAAGAATACACAGAAGAACTGTACAAAAAGGTCTTAATGCCTCGGATAACCACAGTGTGATCACTCACCTAGAGCCAGACATCCTGGAATGCAAAGTCAAGTGGGCCTTAGGCAGCATCATTACGAACAAAGCTGGTGAAGGTATGAATTCCAGCTAAGCTATTTCAGATCCTAAAAGATGATGCAGTTAAAGTGCTGCACTCAATATGCCAGCATATTTGGAAAACTCGGCAGTGGCCACAGGACTGGAAAAGGTCAGTTTTCATTCCAATCCCGAAGAAAGACAATGCCAAGGAAGGTTCAAACTACCACACAATTACACTCATTTCACATGCTAGCAAGGTAATGCTCAAAATCCTTCAAGCTAGGCTTCAATAGTATGTGAACCAAGAGCTTCCAGATGTACAAGCTGGATTTAGAAAAGGCAGATGAACCAGAGATCAAATTGCCAACATCTGTTGGGTCATGGAAAAGGCAGGAGAATTCCAGAAAAACATCTATTTCTACTTCATTGACTACACTAACACCTTTAACTGTGTGGATCACAAGAAACTGTGGAAAATTCTTCAAGAAATGGGAATACCAGACCACCTTACCTGCCTCCTGAGAAACCTGTATGCAGGTCAAGAAGCAACAGTTAGAAACAGACATTGAACAGTGGACTGGTTCCAAATTGGGAAAGGAATACATCAAGGCTGTATATTGTTACCCTGCTTTTTTAACTTATATGCAGAGTACATCATGCAAAATGCCAGACTAGATGAAGCATAGCTGGAATCAAGATTGCTGGGAGAAATATCAATAAATTCAGATACGCAGATGATACCACCCTTATGCCCAAAAGCAAAGAGGAATTAAAGAGTCTCTTGATGAAAGTGAAAGAGGAGAGTGAAAACCTGGCTTAAAACTCAACATTCAAAATATGACGATCATGGTATCTGGTCACATAACTTCATGGCAAATAGATGGGGGAAACGATGGAAACAGTGACAGACTTTCTTTTCTTGGGCTCCAAAATCACTGCAGATGGTGACTACAGCCATGAAATTAAAAGACACTTGTTCCTTGGAAGAAAAACTATGATCAACCTAGAAAGTATATTAAAAAGCAGAGACATTACTTTGCTGACAAATGTCTATATAGTCAAAGCTATGATATTTCTGGTAGTCATGTACGGATGTGAGAGTTGGACAGTAAGGGTGGCTAAGTGCTGAAGAATTGATGCTTTCGAACTGAGGTGTTGGAGAAGACTCTTGAGAGTCTCTTGGACCATAAGGAGATCCAGCCAGTCCATCCTAAAGGAAATCAGTCCTGAATATTTATTGGAAGGACTGATGCTGAAGCTGAAGCTCCATTACTTTGGCCACTTGTTGCGAAGAGCTGACTCACCGGAAAAGACCTTGATGCTGGGAAAGATTGAAGGCTGGAAGAGAAGGGGGTGACAGAGGATGAGATGGTTGGATAGCATCACTGACTAAATGGACATGAATTTGAGGAAACTCTGGGAGATAGTGAAGGACAGGGAAACCTGGTGTGCTGCAGTCCGTGGAGTCACAAGGAGTCAGACATGACTGAGAGACTGAACAACAACAAATGCAGAATCCTCCCATTTTATTCATTATTACTTTTTAAATTTTGTCTGTGCTAGGTCTTCACTGTGCTGCACAGGCTTCTTTTGTTGTTGAGTATGGCTCTAGAGCACGAGGGCTCTGTAGTTGTGGTAATGCAGACTCTAGAACTGGCTCTCTAGTTGTGGTGCACAAGCTTAGTTGCCCTGTGGCATGTGGGATCTTTGTCCCCTTACCTGGGATTGAACCCGTGTCCCTGGCATTGGAAGGTGGAATCTTAAGCCCTGGACCACCAAGGAAGTTGCCAAATCTCTCCATTTTAAATACTGTGACTTGGTTTTAAAAAAAACATGTCAGGGCAGAATTAATCAGAATCCAGTCTCGTCTCTTAGGGTGCAGGGTTCTTCTCAGTTTGTTCATCAGTGAGAGAGAAGTTCTAAGTCTGTGGAGTCTGACGGTCTGTGTGATGACCTCCCGGCTGCTGATGGAGCAAGAGGGAGGCCATCCTGGCAGGGCACTGCCACCGCCCCCGGCCAGCTTCAGCCCGTGGACTGCTGTTTCTACTGATGGTCCCAGACGTCATTTGCGTTTTCCTTGTCCTCTTAGATCAGGCTAGATTGCCTAAAATCCACCAGTTCCAAAGTACAGAACCCTGCCCAAGCTTTGTTGAATTCCAGGAGGTGGGAGTCTTCTGCATCACCCCTTGAAATTACACTGTGCCCAATTATGAAACTTGATTGTTTCTTTGAATTCCATCAGAAGCTAACTCAGTCACCCAAAATATTTGTAGACTTTACAATAGACACTTTTGGTAGGGGCTGGGGTGGGGTTCAGGAAACTGAAAAAGTTTTATTTTGCAGGAAGGAAAATTAACTTCATGTGGAATAGCAGACATGTTTATTTTTAAGATGCCATTTCACCTACTCCCTGCCTGCTCCATATTTACTAGTTATAGCATCTGAGGAAGTTATGTACACTTTCTGTGCCTAGTTTCTCATATTTAAAATGAGGACTATAAGAATATCTACTTACAATATTGATTTGGGGATGAAATAAGTTAATATAACTAACATGCTTAGAACGTGGCCAGATACTATAGATAGATGAAGGAAAGAAAGAAAAAGAAGGACAGACGGAAAGAAAGAGAAAGAAAGAAAAAAGAAAATTAGGCTATTTTCTTTTAATTTCCGATTCCTCTCATTTCCTTCTCCATTCCTTTTGCTCCTCATAACCTGTCCTCCTCCCATTCAGGAACAAAAGCAAAAATTTGCTCATGAGTCTTCTCTGTTCTCACCCAGAATAGTTTGTCTTCTTTTTCCTCTGAGGTCTTGGCTCCTGCTGATGTCATATCCCAAGTATGTCATATCACGCTGATGTCACAGCCCAAGTCATTTACCAAGGCATTTTCCAAACAATGATAGTTTCCTCCCTAAGAGATATTAAGATGTCAAATGTCAGTTCAATATTTTTTCAGCTTGTTATGTTTATATATATAACACAAAGGGTTCTGTAACTTAAAAATAAATATTAAAAATACTTACTTGGTCTTCAACGTGTTTTCAGCCTCTTAAATTCTGTGATTCTGGGGAAATAAACATTCCTGGCAGTGTGAGATGCCTTAGTGTATGTCTTCTAGTGATAGATTAGGGGAGAGTACACATTGGAACACGCAGCCTAGCCAGGCCTCCTCCAGGCACATTCCCAGGAGCTTGGAGATACTATTGGCCCTTTTCTAAGTGGTGTTGGAGAAGACTCTTGGGAGTCCCTTGGACTACAAGGAGATCCAACCAGTCCATTCTGAAGGAGATCAACCCTGGGATTTCTTTGAAGGGAATGATGCTGAAGCTGAAACTCCAGTACTTTGGCCACCTCATGTGAACAGTTGACTCATTGGAAAAGACTCTGATGCTGGGAGGGATTGGGGGCAGGAGGAGAAGGGGACGACAGAGGATGAGATGGCTGGATGGCATCACTGACTCAATGGACGTGAGTCTGAGTGAACTCTAGGAGATGGTGATGGACAGGGAGGCCTGGCGTGCTGTGATTCATGGGGTCGCAAAGTCAGACACGACTGAGCGACTGAACTGAACTGAACTGAACTGAACTGAAGGGGGCTGCAGTGCCAGAAGGCTAGAACCTAGCACAATATTCAGATAACATGCTTCTCTCAAAAAAAACATTTATTCTGTAACTCTCAGAATATTTCTAGCCTCTTCACCCCACTCCACCTGGGGAAAATTCAGTCACACAGATGATGTAGAAGGAGGAAACCTTTCTTTCTCTCATTGAAGAGAAAGTAGTATTATAGAGCTTCTTAATCTTACTTTAAGAAATACAAAATCCCCAAATGTATTATCTTTCTCATCCTCCAATAAAGTCAATAATCATATCTATGTATGCATATATATATATATGCTTTATACTTTTCATGAACCATATTTCTATTAGAATGTTCATAAAAGATAGCAACACTAAAAAGTAAAAGCCTCCAAATTCTATCTTGGTTTCAAACCTGCCCAATGAGTCCTTCCTTCCTTGCTACTCTGGCCTAGATAAGAGACTGGGAGTCTGATTTTTAAGCTGTTGGTTGCTGTCCTTGGCATTTGTCAGAGTGAGAGGTTGATTTTGGGAGTGTTATAATAGAAATGGTCTATGGTAGGTTTGGGAAATAGATACTGACAAAATTAGAGGAACAGGAAAGGCATGTTCTGCAATCCATTTCACACAGGTGTGTCATGGAAAGAACACAGCAGATGTGGCTTTGAGTTTGAACTCTGATACTCACTAGCTTTGTGATCTTGGGCAAATAAAATTAACCTGTCTGAGCCTAGATTCTTCCTCTGTAATATGGAGTGATAATATGGGGACTCTGAGCTGCAGATGTGATTATGAATGGCAGCCTGGCCACATTTGTACCCACAGGCTAGTGAGAATATCTGAAATACCAGTTATGGATGTAACTACTTAACCTACAGTAGGTTCCTAAGACGTTTGAAATCCCGTCATCTCTTTCCCGTTTGTTTTGGAGCCAGAGACCATATGTCTTACTTAGAGCTAATCGTTTTTGCTTTGATGATTGAATTTTATTGAAAATTTCTTAGAATTTAATAGTTGAAAGAGACATTAAGTGATCAGGTGACCTAACTCTTCCAGTGGGATTACAGAAGTTTGCAGTTTCAATCAGTATAAAATAAAACATTTAAGGAAGCAAGAAAACTTGGAATATCTGAGGGACTCAAAAGGAGTTGATGTCTTTAGGCACCTGATCAGGGATAATTATAACAATTGGGTAATACATTTTTGGCAAGAGCTTCCTGGCAGTGAAGGCAAAGTGAAAGCATGTTGGGTTGCTTAGTTTTGGTTTTCTGACAATGGAAAACATACACGTTTTTCTGTGGAGACAGACTTTGTCCTGGAACCAAGCTTGAGCATTCATCGCATGACTCATTGTATAAAGGACACTGCGGGACAAAATGGACAGTGTATCCCTCCATGACTTAGAGAATGTGTAGTTTTTCATCTGGATGTTCTCATCTTGAAGATGTATGAAGTAAACATTCTATAGTAACTCAGAACCCTCTTTCCAATACACTGAGAGAATCTGAAATAAACCAAGAAAGGGAATCACTTATGCTGCCCTCCTCACCACTGATCTCTGGAGAAAAACTTTGGAGGCGTTTAGATATCTTCTGAAGGCAATCATCATCATCATTGTCATGATTATAACTACTTTTTGTCAAGCACAAGTGCATTTTATAAGTATAAGCAGGTTAACCAAGGCTTAGTATTAGTAAGATTAAATAACTCTTCCAAGATCACACAGATCATCCTGGTTTCTAAGTACCTTTGGTTGACTGTGGTTCCTTAGCATTGAGCTGAGGAGGACCCTGAGGCCACATTGGGTAACAGCAGGCACAAGCCCCATGACCAGCTCGTGATGCTTGTGTATGAGAGAGCAGTGAGACCCTGTGGTCATGCCTTTGACATCTTTGTGTGTTTACATTTTCTTACTATGTGTAAGTATGTGTTAGCCGCTCAGTCACGTCTGACTTTGCAGCGCTATGGACTATAGCCTGCCAGGCTCCTCTGTCCATAAAATTATCCAAGCAAAAATATTGGGGTGGGTTGCCATTTCCTTCTCCAAGGGATCTTCCTGACCCGGGGATTGAACCCCAGTCTTCTGCATTGCAGGAAGATTCTTTGCCATCTCAGTCACCAGGGAAGCCCAAAGCAAATTTCATGATAGTAATTAGCAGATAAAGATGTTGCCTATAATTCCTCTACACTCCTTAGTGGAAGTATCCCAGGATGTATGGCAGTTGACTATTTTTTATTATGAGACTATTTTTTATTATACCAATTGGAGCTTCAGGAGTCCCAGAAACCTGATATAAGCCAAAGGCCTTAATGCAAATTAGTTATTAATGTGAATTGAATGCTTGCATAAGTCAATTTACAAATATAATAACTTTTTAAGCTTACTCAGTTGATGACTAGGTTTTGCTGTTGCTGAAGAAAAGTTAAAGTCCCTCAGTCACGTCCAGCTCTTTGTGACCCCAGGAACTATACAGTGCATGGAATTCTCCAGGCCTGAATACTGGAGTGGGTAGCCGTTCCCTTCTCCAGGGGATCTTCCCAACCCAGGCATCAAACCCAGGTCTCCCTCATTGCAAGTAGGCTCTTTACTGTCTGAGCCACAAGGGAAGTTGTTGCATTCAGTTAAATAATATAACCCATCAAGAGCTGCAAATTTTGAGTGTCTCTGTGTGACACTGCAAAGTAATTTAACAATTGCAGGTGGAATGCAACAGTTGTAATGCAGTGAGTCTGTATCCTGAAGGGCTATGGTCCCTCAATATTGAAACCTTTATTCCAAGGATGTATGAGACAGTGAGCAGATCACCTCAGTATGGGCTGCTGCTGCTTTTTCCTGGTGAAAAAATCATCTCTTCCTCCATCCTGAGAGCACAAGGTTCTGGTAGAGCTGACTCCACCTCCTGTGGTATGCATGTACCCACTCTGGCACCATATTCCCCCAACCAGTGATGGATGCAGAGTTAGATACATGTTACCAAGTCAGACCAGTTAAGATCTCCTTAGGACTGGGCAGGACCTAGAAGGTAAATGTACTCGCTGTTGTTGAGTTGCTAGGTTAGTAGAACAAACACCAATTGCTGCTGGTAGACATACTCCCTCAGAATGAATCTAGCTCCCAAGAAAGTAGTGGTGAATGGAGAAAGAGGGATTCGAAATTTTGAGTATGTACACAGAATTGTGCATCCATCACCATGGTCAATTTTAGAACATTTTTATTACCTAAAAAAGACATTACTTTACCAGCAAAGGTCTGTCTGGTTAAAGCTATGGTTTTTCCAGTAGTCATTTATGGGTGTGAGAGTTGGACTATAAAGAAAGCTGAGCACCAAAAAAGTGATGCTTTTGAACTGTGGTGTTGGAGAAGACTCTTGAGAGTCCCCTGGACTGCAAGGAGATCCTAAAGGAAATCCACCAGTCCATCCTAAAGGAAATCAGTCCTGAAGGACTGATGCTGAAGCTGAAACTCCAATCTTTGGCCACCTGATGCAAAGAACTGGCTCATTTGAAAAGACCCTGATGCTGGGAAAGATTGAAGGCAGGAGGAGAAGGGGACGACAGAGGATGAGATGGTTGGATGGCATCACTGACTCAATGGACATGAGTTTGAGCAGCCTCCAGGAGTTGGTGATGGACAAGGAAGCCTGGTGTGCTGCATTCCATGGGGTCTCAAAGAGGTGGACACGACTGAGCAAGTGAACTGAACTGAACTGAAAAAAGACATCCCACTCCACTTAAGCATCATGCTGTGCCCCTTCAGGCACCCTCTGTCAAGCCTGGGCAGCCACTAGTGTGCTTTTCCCACCCTCTGTCCAGATTTGCCTGCTTTGGATATTCCATGTATATGGTTCTCAGCTCTTCTTTAATTAACCTTAATAAGGCCCTTTACTCCTGGCAGCCCTTATTAGAATTAAAATTTTTCATATGTGTAATCATTTGTTTAATATCTATCTCTCCATTAGACTATACATTTCACCGGGGCATGGAATTCATGTATTTTATTCACCATGTACCCCCAGTGCCTACCCCAATGCCTGTGTACCACAGAATAGACACTTGATGATATTTACTCAATGAATAAAGGAATGAATGGATGGTTGAGTGAATAAATTAGATACCCACCCTGCTGTTCCCACCAAAGTAGATTCAGAAATATCAATCTACTTAATATACTGAAAGAAGTTGATCAGGTTAACTTACTTTAATACCGGTTCCCCATGTTGGGCAGAAAGAGAAATAAATATCTATTTAGCAAGATAGACTGCAGTTATATATGCAGATATGTAATATTTGTAAATGAGAAGTGGATTGTTTGTGTATAGGAGTGGAGGAGGGAGAGACTGGATAAGCTGGAGCTAAGTTAAAGTAAACTATTTATTGCACTAACTAAGCCACAGTGTGGCCACTGCCAACTGGTCACAACTGCTGTTTCTTTTTTTCCTTAAAGGCCCTCCTCTCTAAAAGATACACTCTGAGTAACAGGAAGGAAAGAATCCTAATGCTCAGAATTTGTTCATGGCATCCTTGACTGTTTGGGGCCTTATTCCATGAGTGTTCGGGTCTGGTCGTTTCCTGTCTGTGCCTGTAACAGCACAGGGAGGAATGGTATGGGTGGGTAGTCAGATGTATGTCTTGTCACTTGAGTGCAAGCAGCTTATGGAGTGGGAAACACACGTCCCCACTTGGATGGCTTCTATACTCTGGGGCTTGGCAAAGCTGTTGCTGAAAACATTGAACAAAATAAACTACAGAAGATAGAAGGAATGCAGGGAAAGTCATGCAAAAACAAATTGGTGATTCATAGAGATTACCATCTAATGGCTACAAGATTTTCCTTGCTTTGATTTGGACTTTTTCAAGAAATCAGTTGCAGTAGAGGCTCCCTTGGTGGTTAAACATGAGAGGGGATTTTCTAGAAATAATGAGTTTCTGTTTGGAGTGTTTGTTTTATTTTTAATAAAGCAAATATTGTTTTTATTCCCTTACATCTCCACTGAAGAAATAAAATCTTTAAGTAATCCCTGTTTCTGGATGCAGGCGGCATAAAGAATACACACAAACAGAAAGATTATTTCAGAGATTTTTGTTTTATTTTTTGTCATTCACGAGCATTTGAAAAATTATGTTAAGGGTTGATAATGCTAAATGTGGCATCAGCTAGTACAGAGGTGTGTGTGTGTGTGTGTGTGTGTGTGTGTGTGTTTATTTCTGACCCCTCTCTTGTGCCCAGAAAGAATGAATATTTATTATGATCTAAGATTATAATTGATTTTTTTGAAAAAAGACTCAAGATTCAAATAAAGCGCTAATCAGAGCTGTGTGTGTGTATGTGTGTGTTTAGTTGTTAAGTTTTGTCTGTCTCTTTTGCAACTCCATGAACTACAGCCTTTCAGGCTCCTCTGTCCATGGGATTTCCCAGGCAAGAATACTGGAGTGGTTTGCCATTTCCTTCTCCAGGGAATCTTCCCACCCCAGGGATCGAACCCACATCTCCATATGCAGGTAGGTTCTTTACTACTGAACCACTAGGAAAGCCTCTAAATTTTGACCAGTAGGATATTTAATAATATATTTTTTGGAGTGTGTTGCCCAGCAAAGGAACATGCACACACCTGCATAGTGTGATAAGTAGGAGGAGCCTTGCAGTGTTTCACTTCACACACTAGCCCCCAACCAAATATCTCCCACTTATCTAACTTTCACTGTTAAATTTACCATTCATTTCTTGTTTCTTTAGACAATTCAGAACCTTCTAAATTCTTATGATGGTAAAAATAACCTAAGATGCTTGTTAAAATCATAGATTCTAGGTCCTGCCCCATATGGAACCAGACTCCTGAGACAAACCTCTCTTTCTAATAAATGCCCTAAGTGATGCTTATGGCCAGAGAAATTTAGGGAAAATTAGGCTAATGATTATTTTTCGGTTTCATTTTTTGATTACACTTTCATGAAACCCTTTCATATGACCTTACCATGAGTCTGTGACAAAAATATTATTATTCTCATTTTACATAAAAGGAAACTGAGCCTCTAAAAGGTAAAGTAGACAGATTAAAGCCACTTAGGGGAAATACCTTGACTCCACGTCGCATAGCTTTTAATCCAGATCCTCACCACTAAGCCCTACTGCCTTCCAGGAGATCGTGGTAATGATAATAAGACTCTAACCAAGACAGTCTTCTCTGAACAAAATATGGACAGTCTGCCTGTAATGCAGGAGACCTGGGTTCAATTCCTGGATTGGGAAGATCCCCTGGAGAAGGAAATGGCAACCCACTCCAGTATTCTTGCCTGGAAAATCTGAGGGTGGAAGAACCTGGTGGGCTGCAGTCCATGGGATCGCAAAGAATCGGACATGACTGAGTGACCATCACTCACTCACTCACTCACTCTGAAAGCACCCAAAGGGCCTTGAAGAAGAGAAGTCCTTTACTAGCTGAGGAGGGGAGAAGAGAGTAGGTGAGTAAAGTAATGGAAATTTATCAGCTGATTAATAAGAAGCTATTGAAAAATGGTTGGAGCCTAAGAGCTTTATAGAGTCTCCACCATGGAACCCTGGTTATGTAAGGTACTCCATGAAAAGGGGCATTCTTGACTCAAATTGTAAAATGTGGTGAACTTTACTCCAGTGAACGGATTCCCAAAGGACATCTGCATATTAAAAGGCTCTGAGAAGTTCTGCTGCAAAGAAATTTAATTAAAACTTTAAACTTGCAATAGCCAAAATATTTGACCATGGAATTCTCCCCTCATTTTTCCGTAAACATCTGTCTGAACACACTTTGGGAAATGCTGGCCTAGATATAGATTTGAGAATGTATCCATGGGAGTTTTTAATACTATAGTTACACCAAGTTAAAGAGTCTGTTCTTTTTCTTTTCTTCCTATTGTTTCTTTGCTTATTCTGAAGAGGGAGAAACAGACAGATACTATCCATAAAATAAGCAACCGAGTATTCCTCTCACTGAAGTTTGTTGATTCTTCCTTGTTACTAACACAAAACAAGTGTGTGGCAAGAGAACCAAGCGGGAGCTGAGCTAAGCCTTGGGATGTGGAAACGCGGTCTGTCTGGAGCCCCTGGCTCTTTCCAGGCATCTGGACTGGAGGCCAGCTTGTCTTCTTTCCTGCCCTTGCCTATCTGCCTTTCTGGGGATGAGACAGGCTAAGGATGTTGCCTCACTGGCATGCTTCTTGGTTTTTGTATATTAGCCAGGTTGATTCAGAGGGACTCTTCATTCTAGGGCTATCTTGGGCCCCATGACTGTCCAAAACAAGGTCCAGGTGGCTTCCAGTCAGAGAGAATAGCAGCAAAAACACAATTAAGCAGGCTTGCCAACTGCATCAGTCTTCACAAGATGAACACCACTCTGGCACGAATGGGAATGCTATCTGCTTATGGTCATGAGTCCTGTTTGTTGGGGCCTAATGGCATCCAGAGATGCCTCCTCAGTTTGAATGGGTAGTTGGGTGGAGATGGGCGTGGTGCACAGTAGTCCAGATGGTTGGATGAGGCTCAAAAAGAGGGTGTGGGGTTAGGGAGGAATGATCTTTCTTCTTTGTTCTTTTTAACTTAGCCTTTAAGCAGTGAGATTATTTCAGTTGTTTGCGTTTAGCTGTTTTGGAGAGGATTGTTTTCTTAATAGTGTTAACTTTGCTGTTATTGTTCAAATGGATTCTGACCTTCATGGGTCCTAGGTCTAATACAGCAAAATGGCAGCTGGAGGAGCGTAGGGTGAAGATGTTTTGTTTGGAAAGACAGTGTTTTAAAAAGTGAATTTGTATGCATTATCAAGGAACGGTTTATCCCCATCTCAGTGTCTCCAGTGGTTTGCTGATGAATGTGTAATGACCAGCTCTCCAAAAATTAATAAAGTGTGCATATATGTGTGTATATGCACACATAAATTTATTCTAAATTGATATCAAGGATGTATAACATAAATTTATAAATAATAAAATATATACAGTATTCTTTCTTATCAATTTCATATAGCCGATTAATTCTCACAGGATTATTTCATCAAACTGTTTTATCCATAGCCAACCTATGGGTTACAGCTAACAGGTTTTTCTCCAGTGTCAATATTTGTTGATATTTTGGTCTATTTTAATGTGTAAGATGAAAGTGAAACAATGAAGATACATGTTTAGAGTTGCCAGATTTAACAAATAGAAACACAGAAGGCTCAGTTAAATTTGAATTTTAGATAAACAAATACACTTTTAGTATAAGTATGTTCTGAACAATATTTACGATCCAGTTCAGTTCAGTTCAGTCGTTCAGTCGTGTCTGACTCTTTGCGACCCCATGAATCACAGCACGCCAGGCCTCCCTGTCCATCATTGTCTCCCAGAGTTCACTCAGACTCACGTCCATCGAGTCAGTGATGCCATCCAGCCATCTCATCCTCGGTCATCCCCTTCTCCTCCTGCCCCCAATCCTTCCCAGCATCAGAGTCTTTTCCAATGAGTCAACTCTTCTCACCAGGTGGCCAGTGTATTGGAGTTTCAGCTTTAGCATCATTCCTTCCAAAGAAATCCCAGGGCTGATCTCCTTCAGAATGGACTGGTTGGATCTCCTTGCAGTCCAAGGGACTCTCAAGAGTCTTCTCCAACACCACAGTTCAAAAGCATCAATTCTTCAGCGCTCAGCCTTCTTCACAGTCCAACTCTCACATCCATACATGACCACTGGTAAAACCATAGCCTTGACTAGACGGACCTTAATCAGCAAAGTAATGTCTCTGCTTTTGAATATGCTATCTAGGTTGCTGATAACCTTTCTTCCAAGGAGTAAGCGTCTTTTAATTTTATGGCTGCAGTCACCATCTGCAGTGATTTTGGAGCCCCCCAAAATAAAGTCTGACACTGTTTCCACTGTTTCCCCATCTATTTCCCATGAAGTGATGGGACCGGATGCCATGATCTTCCATTACTTAGGCTAAAAATAATCTGTCGATTTGAAAGTCAAGTTTAACTGGGCATCTTGTTTTTTTTTTTTTTTTTTTTTTGTCTAGCATGGAAAAACTCCACTTGTTCTTCAATGATATGAGTGACTTTTAAGTTTTATCATCATGAATGACATTTTGCCATCATTTTCTTCAGTCTAGAAAATCAACAAAACAAAAAAACAAGCCCTGGACTTCCTTTGTGGTCCAGTGGTAAGGAATCTACCTGCCAGTACAGGAGACATGGGTTCGATCCCTGACCGGGGAGGACCCCACAGGCTGCAGAGCAACCAAGTCCATGTGCCCGACGACTGAGCCTGTACTCTGGAGCCCAGGAGCTACAGCTACTGAGCCCACGTGCGGCAATTACCGAAGCCCATGCACCCGAGAGCCCGTGCTCTTCAACAAGAGAAGCCACTGCAGTGAGAAGACCATGCACTGCAACTAAAGAGCAGCCCCTACTTGCTGCAACTAGAGGAAGCCCAAGCTCAGCAGTGAAGACCTAGTACAGCCAAAAATAAATAATGAATAAAATTATTATGAGAAAAAGAATCTGCCTGCCAATGCAGGAGACATGGTTTCAATTCCTGGTCTGGGGAGATTCCACATGCTGTGGGGCAAGTAAGCCCACGCAGCACAACTATGGAAGCCTGCCCGACCAGAGCCTGTGCTCTGTAACAAGAGAGGCCACTGCAATGAGAAGCCCAAGCACCACAACAAAGAAGAGCCTCCATTCCCCCCCAACTAGAGAAAACCCTCATGCAGCAACAAAGACCCAGCACAGCCAAAAATAATTAATTCTAAAAAGAATTTTTAAAATAACCCACAATAAACTGAGTCCCGGTTTGTACCATTTGGTAATTTCTGTACAAATAGCTGTGACAAGAAGAGAAGCGAAAAGCAAAGGAGAAAAGGAAAGATATAAGCATCTGAATGCAGAGTTCCAAAGAATAGCAAGAAGAGATAAGAAAGCCTTCTTCAGCGATCAATGCAAAGAAACAGAGGAAAACAACAGAATGGGAAAGACTAGAGATCTCTTCAAGAAAATTAGAGATGCCAAGGGAACATTTCATGCAGAGATGGGCTCGATAAAGGACAGAAATGGTATGGACCTAACAGAAGCAGAAGATATTAAGAAGAGGTGGCTAGAATACACAGAAGAACTGTACAAAAAAGATCTTCACGACCCAGATAATCACGGTGGTGTGATCACTCATCTAGAGCCAGACATCCTAGAATGTGAAGTCAAGTGGCCTTAGGAAGCATCACTACGAACAAAGCTAGTGGAGGTGATGGAATTCCAGTTGAGCTATTTCAAATCCTGAAAGATGATGCTGTGAAAGTGCTGCACTCAGTATGCCAGCAAGTTTGGAAAACTCAGCAGTGGCCACAGGACTGGAAAAGGTCAGTTTTCATTCCAATTCCAAAGAAAGGCAATGCCAAAGAATGCTCAAACTACCACACAATTGCACTCATCTCACATGCTATAATGCTCAAAGTTCTCCAAGCCAGGCTAGAGCAATACGTGAACCGTGAACTCCCTGATGTTCAAGCTGGTTTTAGAAAAGGCAGAGGAACCAGAGATCAAATTGCCAACATCTGCTGGATCATGGAAAAAGCAAGAGAGTTCCAGAAAAACATCTATTTCTGCTTTATTGACTATGCCAAAGCCTTTGACTGTGGGGATCACAATAAACTGGGGAAAATTCTGAAAGAGATGGGAATACCAGACCACCTGACCTGCCTCTTGAGAAATCTGTATGCAGGTCAGGAAGCAACAGTTCAAACTGGACATGGAACAACAGACTGGTTCCAAATAGGAAAAGGACTACATCAAGGCTATATATTGTCACCCTGCTTATTTAACTTCTATGCAGAGTACATCATGAGAAACGCTGGACTGGAAGAAACACAAGCTGGAATCAGGATTGCTGGGAGAAATATCAGTAACCTCAGATATGCAGATGACACCACTCTTATGGCAGAAAGTGAAGAAGAACTAAAAAGCCTCTTGATGAAAGTGAAAGAGGAGAGTGAAAAAGTTGGCTTAAAGCTCAACATTCAGAAAACAAAGATCATGGCATCTGATCCCATCACTTCATGGGAAATAGATGGGGAAAGAGTGGAAACAGTGTCAGACTTTATTTTTTGGGGCTCCAAAATCACTTCAGATGGTGACTGCAGCCATCAATTAAAAGACGCTTACTTCTTGGAAGAAAAGTTATGACTAACCTAGATAGAATATTGAAAAGCAGAGACATTACTTTGCTGATTAAGGTCCGTCTAGTCAAGGCTATGGTTTTTCCAGTGTTCATGTATGGATGTGAGAGTTGGACTGTGAAGAAGGCTGAGCACTGAAGAATTGATGCTTTTGAACTGTGGTGTTGGAGAAGACTCTTGAGAGTCCCTTGGACTGCAAGGAGATCCAACCAGTCCATTCTGAAGGAGATCAGCCCTGGGATTTCTTTGGAGGGAATGATGCTAAAGCTGAACTCCTTTACTTTGGCCACCTCATGTGAAGAGTTGACTCACTAGAAAAGACTCTGATGCTGGGAGGGATTGGGGGCAGGAGGAGAAGGGGATGACAGAGGATGAGATGGCTAGATGGCATCACTGACTCGATGGACGTGAGTCTGAGTGAACTCCGGGAGTTGGTGATGAACAGGGAGGCCTGGCATGCTGCGATTCATGGGGTCGCAAAGAGTTGGACACGACTGAGCAACTGAACTGAACTGAACTGTACTATCTAAACTACCCCCATAGCCAATTTCAACTTGACATCACTAAACAAGGAATTGGGAAGAGATATGCCAGGACACACAGTGTAACATTTCCACAAGCTGTTATCAAGTCCAAGGTTGCTCTGCTTGCTGCATGACAAGCCAATGAATCCGAACGATGAGGGGTTGAGGCCAGGAGGAGACTTTTTCGGGCACCTGGCTGACTGAGAAAATGGCAGGCTAGTGCCTCAAAATAACCATCTTATTGGGGTCTGGATACTAGGTTCTTTCATTGATCAGAGATAGGGGGTGTGAGGAAGCAGCCTGGCATGCTGCAGTCCCTGGGGTTGCAGAGTCCAACATGACTGAGTGACTGAACTGAAGTGAACTGAGGAAGCAAAGTGAAAAGGCCATTAATCTTGCAAGCATCTCCTAGAATGACAAACCTCGGGCAGGGGATGTGTTAATTTCTTCCTTCCTGCCATCTGCAGGTAGACAGGGTTCTGAGCAAAGGCACTTTAACAGAAAGGCAGAGGGGCAGGATTCTCTGAGGCAGGCCATTCTGTATGATTATAATAACAAAATCTACTAAAAGCAAGTCTAAGAAACAGTTCCAACATGGAGTCAGAACTGGCTTTCTTCTCTGTAACAAAACCACCTCAAAAGCATAGGTAAAAGCACTTTTTAGTAAAATAATTAGCAAGTGGTGAATTTTGAGTGTGTATTCCCTTTGTTTCTAATGTAATTTAATTGCGTGTTTAGTTGATGAAAGCTTTGTTTAAGCAGGCTTGCAAAACTCCGAACAACAGAACAGTCGGCTCTAGCATGCTGGCAGTGCCACTCCTGCATGTCATAAAATTTGTCCCTGTCGTCCTACACCCAGCTTATTTTAGTCATTTACAAAATCTGCTTGACTCCTAGAAGACCTTTGTTAACTTGTTGGGAGAGAGCAAAAAAAAAAGGAAAACAAGTCAAAAATAATACAGTCCTTCTCTCGGGAATGTTAAGCTGCTCAAAGGGAGTGCCTGTGTGCATGCTAAGTTGCTTCAGTCAGGGTCGACTGTGCGGCCCTATGGACTGTAGCCCACCGGGCTCCTCTGTCCATGGGAGTCTCCAGGCAAGAATACCAGAGTGGGTTGCCATGCCATACTCAAAAGGAGTAATGAACATTTACTGAGCATCTTCTCTGTTTTAGACACTGCTCTCTACCACAGATTTTAAATTACAAATTTATAAGCTCCTATGCTATGTAAAAGCCAGAAAAGTAGAGGGGACAAGCACTCTAAACTTTCTGTAAGGCAGAAAGTTAAGAGATGAAATAAAAATTCCTACCACGGTTGCAATATTGCTGATTATCTTTACCCATAATTAAGGATTGGAAGGGATTGTGTATAAATAATTGCTCCTTTAGGGCAGCGATCTTAAGGAGTGATGCATTTTCTTCTATATTGTCTTTTGATGTTTTGGTGAAGATGTTTGGTGAAGATTTTTTGGCAGATAAGCATTAAAGTCTGCAATTCAGACAACAAATGCATTAAATTCATCGAAGGGGAATTCCTCTGTGCTTGGACAGCTTTTATGGAGCACATGGAGCCTAAGCTAGGCCTTGAAGAATGGGAGGGATTTAGGTAAATAGGAAAGCATTCCAGGCAGGGCATAAGTAAAGGGTTAGAGATAGGTATTTTGAAGGAACAATAAATAAGTCTGGCTGGAGAAGATTCGGATTTATATGTGTATGTGAAAGCTGTATAAATCCAGGGTCCCACAAAGTCTGCTCTTGGCATGGAATCAAATTCAAAGAACTAATAGTTGGGGAGATTGAAACTAACTTAAATCTTTGCTACAGCTTCTTAGGAAACACAAAAAAGCTGGAGGACTTCCACCCCTTGTCACCAATTTTTCCCTTCCCTTAGATTCTCGTCTCTTGTGGCAAATTATTCTCTACTTTTTTCAGCATTTCTCTACTCTACTGATTACCTCAATCTTCCCGTGAAGTCTCAGGACAGGTTTGAATGGCAACCAGAATTTCCCTTAGCAGGTGGGAGAGAGGAATAGGGTGCACACTAATGCAAAGGTATTTTTTGTCTGACACATCTAACAGTAATATGGAAATAAACCTAAACATACTCATTGCATCTATAAGTAATTTACTTACACTTCCTCTTTTTTTCAACTGTATAATATTAAATTGTGCTCCTTTCTTGATTTCTGTGTGTTCTCCCTTATGTTAAACCTTTGCGCTTGATTGTTTATCTTCATGTAATATTTCTTTCCTCTTTTACCTACCCAGTTTTTGTTAATCCTGAAGAATTCGGCTTAGAAGTGACTTTACTCAGAAGCCTTCCTCAACCACACAAACTGGACTAGTCATCTCCCGGGGGGGCCCCCACCCCCACCACACCATTGTCCTGGTTGCATTATCTTAAAATGACCTATTTTGCCTGTCTTGTCTGAAGTGGACTGGGAAGAATTTGTAGGTCTTATGTAGTGTCTAGTACATATGTTGGAGAAGGCAGTGGCACCCCACTCCAGTGCTCTTGCCTGGAAAATCCCATGGACAGAGGAGCCTGGTGGGCTGCAGTCCATGGGGTCGCGAAGAGTCGGACACGACTGAGTGACTTCACTTTGACTTTTCACTTTCCTGCATTGGAGAAGGAAATGGCAACCCACTCCAGTGTTCTCGCCTGGAGAATCCCAGGGACGGGGGAGCCTGGTGGGCTGCCATCTATGGGGTCGCACAGAGTCGGACACGACTGAAGTGACTTAGCAGCAGCAGCAGCAGCAGCAGCAGCGGTACATATGTTTATATATGTGTATTTGTATATACATAGCTACATGTTTATATATGTATTCAAGATGTTTTATATGATATATTTAATATCGATAAACATTTTTATGTGTGTCTATTCAAACATACTTATTCTCTTTTTATATATTTTGGATAAATCAATCCATTTACTGACAGCTTCTATGTGACAAGTACTGTTTTAAGCGATTTGCAAATGTCTCTCTTTTCCTGCTCTGACCAACTATATAAAGTAGGAGTTACCTTTAATTCTTGAGTAAGAAATCTAGGATTCTAAGAGGTGTACTGATTGCCCAAGGACATGCCACTAGGAAATGGTAGCAACCAAATTTGGACCCAAGCCTGTGTATGACATAGACCTGTGTGTATGCCAGGCATTAAAAAAAAATCCATGAGGGAGTCTGCTTTCAGTGGGGTGCGGGGAGAAGACATGAGACTAGACAGGAAGGTGGAGACCGTTTGGGATTGTCCGCCAGGTGCTTGGTTGGCCACAGGGAGAGGAGTCTCTGCCGGCTAGCTGCTGCGGATGGGAATAAATAATGAGAAGTGAGTGGAGAAGGGGTACAGGCCTGCAGTTAAGAGACAGGCTTACTTTTATTTGCTCCCCTCTTTAAAGACATTTGAATGTAAACGGCATTTATTTTCAGTAAAGATCTCCTGCCCCACTTCCGAGGACCATGAATGAGCCTGTGTGGTGGTCCTCTTAGGTGAGAAGCACATGCTGTCTTCTAAAACTTAGAACAATCATATAAATTTGTCTGAGTTTCCTATAGCAGCTGTAGCAAAGTACCATAAATGTACTGGGTTACAAAAAGACAAATTGATCTTTAAATTTTGTAGATCAGAAGTCCAACAGGATCTCAAGAACTGAAATCAAGGAGTTGACAGGGATGCACTCCTTCCTGGAGGCTCCAGGAGAGAATCTTGTTACATAGTCTTCCTTTCCAGAGACAGCCTACATTCTTTGGTTTATAGCCCCTTACTCTATTTTCAGAGCCCTCAGTAGTAGTTCAGATCCGCATGCTGTTATCTCTGGAATGCTTCCATTGCTACACTCTGTCTCAGACAATAGCCAAGAAAATTTCCCTGTTTTTAAGGATGCATATGATTAGATTGACCCTCCCCTTCCAATTATTACCCCACCCTCCATAATGATAATGCAGGCTAATCTCTTCCTCTCAAGATTCTTAACCTTAATCACATCTGCAAAGTCCCTTTTGTCATGTAAGGTGACATATCACAGACACTGGGGTCATATTTGGGGCTCATTAAAATGCTTACTACAAAGGTGTATACAAGTGAGTCAGTCAGTTCAGTCACTCAGTCCTGTCCGGCTCTGTGATCCCATGGACTGCAGCACACCAGGCCTTCCTGTCCAGCACCAACTCCTGGAGTTTACTCAAACTCATGTCCATTGGGTCAGTGATGCCATCCAACCATCTCATCCTCTGTTGTCCCCTTCTCCTCCTGCCTTCAATCTTTCCCAGCATCAGGGTCCTTTCAAATGAGTCAGTTCTTCATGTCAGGTGGCCAAAGTATTGGAGTTTCAGCTTCAGCATCAGTCCTTCCAGTGAATATTCTGGACCAATTTCCTTTAGGGTGGACTGATTGGATCTCCTTGCTTTCCTTGGGACTTTCAAGAGTTTTCTCCAACACCACAGTTCAAAAGCATCAGTTCTTCGGTGCTCAGCCTTCTTCATAGCCCTGGAAAAACCATAGCTTTGACTAGATGGACCTTTGTTGGCAAAATAATGTCTTTGCTTTTTAATATGCTGTCTAGATTGGTCATAACTTTTCTTCCAAGGAGCAAGCATCTTTTAATTTCATGGCTGCAGTAACCATCTGCAGTGATTTTGGAGCCCCCAAAAATAAAGTCTGACACTGTTTCCACTGTTTCCCCATCTATTTGCATGAAGTGATGGGACCAGATGCCATGATCTTAGTTTTCTGAATGTTGAGCTTTAAGCCAACTTTTTCACTCTCCACTTTCACTTTCATCAAGAGGCTTTTTAGTTCTTCTTCTCTTTCTGCCATAAGGGTGGTGTCATCTGCATGTCTGAGGTTATTGATATTTCTCCCGGCAATCCTGATTCCAGCTTGTGTTTCTTCCAGTCCAGCGTTTCTCATGATGTACTCTGCATAGAATTTAAATAAGCAGGGTGACAACATACAGCCTTGACGTACTCCTTTTCCTATTTGGAACCAGTCTGTTATTCCATGTCCAGTTCTAACTGTTGCTTCCTGACCTGCATACAGATTTCTCAAGAGGCAGGTCAGGTGGTCTGGTATTCCCATCTCTTTCAGAATTTTCCACAGTTTCTTGTGATCCCCACAGTCAAAGGCTTTGGCATAGTCAATAAAGCAGAAATAGATGTTTTTCTGGAACTGTCTTGCTGTTTCCATGATCCAGCAGATGTTGGTAATTTGATCTCTGTTTCCTCTGGCTTTTCTAAATTCAGCTTGAACCTCTGAAACTTCAGGGTCATGTACTGTTGAAGCCTGGCTTGAAGAATTTTGAGCATTAATTTACTAGCATGTGAGATGAGTGCAATTGTGTGGTAGTTTGAGCATTCTTTGGCATTGTCTATCTTTGGGATTGCCTATCTTTGGGACCTTTTCCAGTCCTGTGGCCACTGCTGAGTTTTCCAAATTTGCTGGCATATTGAGTGCAGCACTTTCACAGCATCATCTTTTAGGATTTGAAATAGCTCAACTGGAATTCCATCACCTCCACTAGCTTTGTTTGTAGTGATGCTTCCTAAGGCCCACTTGACTTCGCATTCCAGGATGTCTGGCTCTAGGTGAGTGATCACACCATCATGATTATCTCGGTCATGAAGATCTTTTTCATACAGTTCTTCGGTGTATTCTTGCTACCTCTTAATATCTTCTGCCTCTGTTAAGTCCATACAAGTAACCCCATTCTAGACATGAGGAAACTAAGACAAAGAGAAATAATGTGACTTTCCTAAGACCCAGATCTAGTAAGTGACAGGTCTGAGATTTAGACTGGAGTCTCTCTGCCTCCGAAGTGCTCACTATTTCAGACAACAAGAAGCTGCCTTCTCAGACATTTTTGTGCTGGTCACAGAACTGGGCCACAGTGTTCAAAAGGTGGCAATTTGTGGAACTGATGAATGGATGGCTTTTCAACTTGGAGCTGGAAAGTATCCTTGAATTATGAGAAAATGGAGACCCCCTTAATGATCAACATGATATTCTTGCATTTTTCTCCCAGGCGTCTTTTTATACTTTCCCAGCACAGTTTACCCTGGATGTAATCACTACCACACACAGCTGGTGGGTTGTGGCACGTGCATTAGTCTACTCAGGCCGCCATAACAAGATGTCACAGACTGAGGGCATAATCATAAGATTTATTTTCTCATATTTCTGGAGGCTTTATGTTTAAGGTCAAGGTGTTGCAAGGATTGTTTTCTGGTGAGGCCTGTCTTCATGGCTTGTAGATGGCTTCCCTCCAGCTGTGTCCTCAAGTGGCCTTTCCTCTGTGTGTGCAGAGAGGAAGAGCATGCTCTGATGTCTCTTCCTCTTCTTTTAAGAACACCAGTCCTATCAGATTACAGCTCTACCCTTATGACCTCATTTAATCTGATTACCTCCTTAATGGGCCTGTTTTCAAATATAGTCCCACTAAAGTTAGAGCATCAACATATAAATTTAGGAGAGGACAACACAGTTCAGTCCATAACAGCATGTAACAGGCATTCAGTAAATATTAGCTAAATGAATGATTGAATTAATGAATGCATGAATCCCTTTTGTTGAACACTTGATCTGCCCAATATTTACTAGGACATAACGTATGCCATTCTTTAGTCCTTATAACAATTCTGTGGTATAAGTATTATTGGTATGTTGATGGTAATCCAATATACTCTTAGTTTCCATTCAACTTTAAGAGTTTGTGAAAGTGAAGTTGCTCAGTTGTGTCCGACTCTTTGCAACCCCATGGACTGTAGCCTACCAGGCTCCTCAGTCCAAGGAATTTTCCAGGCAAGAGTCTGAGCTTATGATCCTATTAATGGGCTGCTGAGGGCTGTTCAAGGCCCTTTTCCTCTGACACCTCGGACCAGTGGTCATTACTGTCAAGGGTCTTGGCTTCTATTAAACAAGCCTTGTAGGTTATTTCCCTTAATCCTGTGAGTAGATAAGCCTTCTGTGAGAGGTGTAACAATAGTCCCCAAGTAAGCATTTTCACTGGTTTAGAGGTCAGAAGAAGGGCTGGGAATGTTCCTCAGGATCACATTACCCACAGAGGTCATGATGGAGGAGGCCTGTGTGAGCAGAGAAGAGCCCATGTGTGCCCCCACAGAGCACCAGCCCACCCAATGCTTGGTCTTCACTGACTCCATCAGTTTATTCAGCATCTATTACGTGCTGGATGCCAGAACTATGGAGATTGCCCTTAAGGTGTTTTTAGTCCAGCCAGGTAGACATACATGTACATCAGCAAGTACAATCCAGTATGCTAAATCATATATGTATTTGAGCAAAGGGCAAGGGCTATAGGAGAAAAAAAAATTGGGGGGTTGCATCTAAAGGGTGGGAGAGTAGAAGGCTTCCTGGGGGAGGTGAGGCTTGGGCTTTGGGCTGAGTATGCAAAGATGAGAAATATTCAACCAAAGCAAGAAAGTAGTGGAAGAAAGAAAGGGTGCTTGAATTATAGCTGTGCCATTCCTGTGCATGTACTTTCACAGCAAGAAAGAAGGCACTATGTATGAAGGTCATTCAAAATCAGTATAACTCTTCATCCAACAATTCCACTTCTAGGAATTTATCCTAAGGAAGTTACCAGACATGCACATAAAGACTTATGTGTACAGATGCTCATTGTTGCATGATTTATAATAATAAAAGAATTAGAAACAACCCAAATATTTATAGTGAATTCAATAAATGAATCCATATGATGGAATATAATGTAGCCATTAAAAGCCATATTTAATGAGGGGAAAGTACTCAAACTGTATTAAGTGGGGGAAAAGAAGTTTAAAATATGATCCTGTATTTTATTTATTTATTGTATATTTTATTGTTAAAATTGCTTATAAAGAGGATAGAATACATTTTAGGTTTATAAGTTCTGCAGGAAGAAAAAGATTAGAATGAAATACATCAAAATGGTCAGTGGATAGTAGAAATATTGATTTAAATTTTTTTTTTGTTTGTATTCTTCCAGATTTCTATAGAAGCATTTATTATACTTACAATTTTAATGCAAATTTAACCCTTCAAGAGTGCCAAGTGTTGTTTCTGCTGCTCACATTCTTTAGCACCCTGTCAGTGCTATATCATCCTTGTACTGGGGCCTGTGTGTCTGTGTCTCTACCTGACTCAGTGTACTCATCTTCAAAAGATACTAGGAGTACACTTTCAAGATGACATTTGGATTTTGGTGCCTTAAGTTTTCTTTTTCTGTATCTTTTCCCACCCTCTTCTCTGTCACTTTTCCACAGCAGGGTTGTATTCTGCCTAAGTGCCCCTCCTGATCAAACCTTACTCCTAGGGAGTAAAATAAGTACATTTGTTGAACACTATGTGGCAGGCACTGTTTTGAGCACTTTACAAGGATTGACCTGATTAAACCATACATTACTCTGTGAGGTAGATACTACTATGTAAGTTTCCATTTTACTTATGGGGACACTGAGGCTGAACAAGGGAAGTTCAAGAATAGGCCAAGTTCATGTAATTAGTAAGTGCTGGAACCTGGATTTGAGTGCAGGAAGTCTCTGTACAGACCACAGACTTCCTGAGAAAAGCTGATTCCTAACCAGGAGCAGAACCTTTGTGCCGTTAGTAGAAGATGTGCATTTTAGTAGGAAACCACCTTCTCAACTGACTTAAGCCAATGAAATGGAACTGGGATGGAGAGGTTAATGTTTAGGGGGTGTTGGGCCTCCTACTCCAATGAGATTCTCAGGGTATTCAATAGACCTGTTGACAAGTAAATCTTTATGTTCCTATTTTTTTGAAGTTTACTCTGGGCAAAAAGCCTAGAAAAGTGAAGAATTGGGTTCCTGCATGAAGTTGAGGAGGTGTGCCTATAGAAAGGGCAGAGAGAGCTGAGGAGCATGATTCTGCAATTTCATGAGCCTCCTTTTATTGGTTTTACTCATCAGGAGGGGAAAACAAAATCTGTAATGGTTATATGCCAAAAAAAAAAAAGTTAGCTTGCAAAAGGGCCTCATTTCAGTTCAGTCGCTCAGTCATGTCTGACTCTTCGCAACCCCGTGAATCGTAGCACGCCAGGCCTCCCTGTCCATCACCAAATCCCGGAGTTCACTCAAACTCACGTCCATTGAGTTGGTGATGCCATCCAGCCATCTCATCCTCTGTCATCCGCTTCTCCTCCTACCCCCAATCCCTCCCAGCATCAGAGTCTTTTCTAGTGAGTCAAGTCTTCGCATGAGGTGGCCAAAGTACTGGAGTTTCAGCCTTAGCATCATTCCTTCCAAAGAAATCCCAGGGCTGATCACCTTTAGAATGGACTGGTTGGATCTCCTTGCAATCCAAGGGACTCTCAAGAGTCTTCTACAACACCACAGTTCAAAAGCATCAATTCTTCGGCGCTCAGCTTTCTTCACAGTCCAACTCTCACATCCATTCATAACCACTAGAAAAACCATAGCCTTGACTAGACGGACCTTAATCAACAAAGAATGTCTCTGCTTTTCAATATTCTATCTAGGTTGGTCATAACTTTTCTTCCAAGGAGCAAGCGTCTTTTAATTCATGGCTGCAGTCACCATCTGCAGTGATTTTGGAGCCCCCCAAAATAAAGTCTGACACTGTTTCCACTGTTTCCCCATCTATTTCCCGTGAAGTGGTGGGACCAGATGCCATGATCTTTGTTTTCTGAATGTTGAGCTTTATGCCAGCTTTTTCACTCTCCTCTTTCACTTTCATCAAGAGGCTTTTTAGTTCCTCTTCACTTTCTGCCATAAGAGTGGTGTGGTCTGCATATCTGAGGTTAGTGATATTTCTCCTGGCAATCCTGATTCCAGCTTGTGCTTCTTCCAGCCCAGCGTTTCTCATGATGTACTCTGCATAGAAGTTAAATAAGCAGGGTGACAATATATAGCCTTGATGTACTCCTTTTCCTATTTGGAACCAGTCTGTTGTTCCATGTCCAGTTCTAACTGTTGCTTCCTGACCTGCATAAAGGTTTCTCAAGAGGCAGGTCAGGTGGTCTGGTATTCCCATCTCTTTCAGAATTTTCCACAGTTTCTTGTGATCCCCACAGTCAAAGGCTTTGGCATAGTCAATAAAGCAGAAATAGATGTTTTTCTGGAACTCTCTTGCTTTTTCCATGATCCAGCAGATGTTGGCAATTTGATCTCTGGTTCCTCTGCCTTTTCTAAAACCAGCTTGAACATCAGGGAGTTCATGGTTCACGTATTGCTGAAGCCTGGCTTGGAGAATTTTGAGCATTACTTTACTAGCGTGAGATGAGTGCAATTGTGTGGTAGTTTGAGCATTCTTTGGCATTGCCTTTCTTTGGGATTGGAATGAAAACTGATCTTTTCCAGTCCTGTGGCCACTGCTGAGTTTTCCAAATTTGCTGGCATATTGAGTGCAGCATTTTCACAGCATCATCTTTCAGGATTTGAAATAGCTCAACTGGAATTCCATCACCTCTACTAGCTTTGTTCATAGTGATGCTTTCTAAGGCCCACTTGACTTCACATTCCAGGATGTCTGGCTCTAGATGAGTGATCATACCATCATGATTATCTTGGTTGTTAAGATCTTTTTTGTACAATTCTTCTGTGTATTCTTGTCACCTCTTCTTAATATCTTCTGCTTCTGTTAGGTCCATACCATTTCTGTCCTTTATCAAGCCCATCTTTGCATGAAATGTTCCTTTGGTATCTCTAATTTTCTTGAAGAGATCTCTATTCTTTCCCATTCTGTTGTTTTCCTCTATTTCTTTGCATTGATCGCTGAGGAAGGCGATCAAGGGAAAAGGGCCTAGCCAGAGCTTTTAGCAGATTGAAAACCATGGATGAACAGGTTCCCATGTGAACGATTCTGAAGGGATCTCTCAGTGAGACAGACCCTTTCAATTCAAATCAGCATGGGCTGCAGAGGCAGAGGCTTGAGCCTGATGGTAAGGTTAACTTTCTGACATGCATAAGCTAAGGTTTCAGGGAGCTCCAGCATATTGGCATTCAGCATCTTGGCCCGGTCCAAGGTGACCTTTTTGCGTTCGTGGTATTGTGTTTCATCTGGCCTGAAGTGCCTGGTGGTTTATGCAGCCCTTTAAGGGAATTCTTTGGCCTGCCTGAAAAGGAAATCAATTATTAGCAGGCCAGGCTTCTGGCCAGGAGATTTCTTTTAAGTTTTAATATAGGTAGACTAAAGCTGAGATAATAGCTGCAGGAATATTAATAACACCCACTTCACTTTCATGTGCATTCACCCAGAGGCAAAAAAAGACACATTTTAAAGCCTACATTGACCTGTTGTCTTTGACTCAGGGGCACATTGCTTTATCAGTCATCTTGATGTCCTTTCCACGTTTGCTCTGCCCCTGGAATCAACAGGACATGATGAACATGACCCAGAAGCCCTGTCCCCCTCCACCCTGTTCCTGACAGATGGCATGAGTCATCCACTGCAGAACCAAGAAACAGAGGCCACAAACCCATTTCAATAGTTCTCAAAAGGAGAAACAGAAGGACAACTGCAGTGGATAGTTATGGATTGTTTTCCTACCTCTGACTAGATAAAAGGCAGTTAGGCTGAGGAAAAAGGAATGAGACCCAGCCGTGTGAGACTGATGAGCACGGCAGCTGCTTTCACCAGAGGATGCGAGTGATATCTGAGAGCACCCACGTGTCTTTGTCACTGCCAACCACTGGGGATGACCGCCCATTAGCAGATGGGCCTTAATAATCAAGTAACAGTGGTGTGTTTTTAAGACTTTGTTCAGCCCCCAACTAATCACCCCATGCAGACAGCCCTCATTTAAATTCACATGCATCCTTGAGTGAACTCTGCACTCCTAGAGGCCGTGGATTGGCATGAAAGGGAAGCCCCTGCATCTCAGCAAGGTGAAACTAGCTGGGACCAAACCTAGAACTCTTTTCTTTCTAGTTTTATTGAGAAATAATTGATGTGTATGACTGTATAATTTAAGGTATACAATATGATGGTTTGGTTATATATATTGTGAAATGATTAAAACAATAGGTTTAGTTACCATCCATCATCTTATATAGATATAATAAAAGAAAAAAATTTCTCCTTGTGATGAGAATTCTTAGAATCTACTTGCTTTAAAACTTTCCTATGTGTATATATATAACATATAGCAATGTTACCTATAGTCTTCATGTCGTACGTTGTATCCCTAGTACTTATTTATCCTAAAACTTGAGTTTTCCAACTTTTGACCACCTTCCTCCAATTCCTCCTCCCTCTACTCCCCATGTTTGTTAACCACAAATCTTATTTTTTTCTATAATTTTGGTGGTTTTTTTAATTCCACGTGTGAGTGAGATTATACAGTATTTATCTGTATCTGTCTGACTCATTTCTTTTAGTGTAATGTCCTGAAGATCCATCCATGTTGTTGCAAATGGTAGGATCTCCTGATTTGTTTATGGCTGAATAATATTCTATTGTGTATATATATATAGACATATATATTATATTCAATATTCTCTCTATATACAATATTCTGGTGTGTGTGTGTGTATCACCACTTCTTTACCCATTTACCCACTGATGTATACTTAGGTTGTTTCCATGTCTGGCTATTGTAAATAATTCTGCCATGAATGTGGAAGTGCAGATATATTTTTGAGTTAGTGTTTTTGTTTTCTTTGGTCATGTTCCCAAAAGTAGAATTGGTGGATATTATGGTAGTTCTACTGTTAATTTTTTGTGGAACTCCCACACTGTTTTCCACAGTAACTGTACCAATTTACAGTTCCACCAACAGTACACAAATGTTCTGTTTTCTCCACATTCATGCCAAAATTTATCATCTCTCTTCTTTTCAATGAGGCTTCCCAGGTTGCGCTAGTAGTAAAGAACCTGCTTGCCAGTGCAATAGGTTTTAGAGACATGGGTTCAATCCCTGGGTTGGGAAGATCCGCTGGAGGAGGGCATGACAACCCACTCCAGTATTCTTGCCTGGAGAATGCCATGGACAATCTGGCAGGCTACAGTCCCCAGGGTCGCAAAAAGCTGGACGAAACCGAAGTGACTTACCATGCACACACATCTTCTGAATGATGGACATTCTAATGGGCATGAAGTGATATCTTGTGGTTTTTAATTTGTATTTCCTTAATGTCTAGGGATAGTGAGCATCTTTTCATGTACCTGTTGACTATTCATATATCTTCTTTGGAAAGGTCTCTTTTCCAAACTTGTGATTCTTACTGAATGTGGGGCAGAAAAAAAACTCACAATCATATGGGGATGTGTGTGTGTGTGTGTGTGTGTGCGCGCGCACACACATGCCTGCGCACACGTGGACATGCACACACCCTCTGTTATCTTTCCTTTCTCAGTGACAAGGAGTAGTTGGAAGAGATCCAAGCAGGGTACAGAGGCCTCAGATTGGGTACTTGACTTAGCAGGAGCCAACCTGTGCCTTGAAGTAAGTTTTTCCAGTGCCCTTTCTGCGTGGTAGTTGCTTCAAGTAAAAATATCAGACAAAGTGGTCTGCAGTTGATTTAAATCACCTGCTATTATACTTCCTAACTCTGTGCGACCCCATAGATGGCAGCCCACCAGGCTCCTCTGTCCCTGGGATTCTCCAGGCAAGAATGCTAGAGTGGGTTGCCATTTCCTTCTCCTTCCTAGCATATGGCCTTGGGCAAACTGACCTTTGTCTCTTTAAATGTCAGTTCTTCATCTATACAGTGCAGATTGAAATACTTAAGAGGATAAAATAAGACATACATGGAACAGTCATTTTAAACCCTGGCTGCATATTGAAATCGGGGAGCTTTGTTGTTGTTCAGTCGCTCAGTCCTGTCAGATTCTGTGCGACCCCATGGACTGCAGCATGCCAGCCATCCCTGTCCTTCAGTCTCCTGGAGGTTACTCAAACTCATGTCCATTGAATTGGTGATGCCATCCAACCATCTCATCCTCTGCCATCCCCTTCTCTTCATGCTTTCAATCTTTCCCAGCATCAGGGTCTATTCTAATGAAAAGAACAGCTCTTTTCCAGCTCTTCACATCAGGTGGCCAAAGTATTAGAGCTTCAGCTTCCAATGAATATTCAGGACTGATTTCCTTTAGGAGTGACTGGTTTTATCTTCTTGCTGACCAAGGGACTCTCAAGAGTCTTCTCCAGCACTACATTTTAAAAGCATCAGTTTCTTGGTGTTCAGCCTTCTTTATGGTCCAGCTCTCACATCTGTTCATGACTACTGGAAAAACCAAAGCTTTGACTATATAAACCTTTGTTGGCAAAGTGATGTCTCTGCTTTTTAATATGCTGTCTAGGTTTTTCATAGCTTTTCTTCCAAGGAACAAGTGTCTTTTAATTTCATGGCTGCAGTCACCATCTGCTGTGATTTTGGAGCCCAAGAAAATAAAGTCTCTCACTGTTTCCATTGCTTCCTCATCTATTTGCCATGAAGTGATGAGACTGGATGCCATGATCTTAGTTTCCTGAATGTTGAGCTTTAAGCCAGCTTTTTCACTCTCCTCTTTCAGCTTCATCAAGAAGCTCTTTAGTTCCACTATGCTTTCTGCCATAACATTGAGTCATCTGCATACTTAAGGTTATTGGTATTTCTCATGGCAATCTTGATTCCAACTTGTGCTTCATCTAGTCTGGCATTTCCCATGATGTACTGTACATAAAAGTTAAATAAGCAGGGTAACAATATACAGCTTTGACATACTCCTTCCCAATTTGGAAAAAGTCTGTTGTTCTATGTCTGGTTCTAACTGTTGCTTCTTGACCTGCATACAGATTTCTCAGGAGGCAGGTAAGGTGGTCTGGTATTCTCATCTCTTGAAGAGTTTTCCACAGTATGTTGTGATCCACACAGTCAGAGGCTTTAGTGTGGTCCATGACCAAAAATAGATGTTTTTCTGGAACTCTCTTGCTTTTTCGATGATCCAGCAGTGTTGGCAATTTGATGTCTGGTTCATCTGCCTTTTCTAAATCCAGCTTATACATCTGGAATTTCTCAGTTCACATACTACTGAAGCGTTGCTTAAAGGATTTTGAGCATTACCTTGCTAGCATGTGAAATGAGTGTAATTGTGTGGTAGTTTGAACATTCTTTGGCATTGCCTTTCTTTGGGATTGGAATGAAAACTGACCTTTTCCAGTCCTGTGGTCACTGCTGATTTTTCCAAATTTGCTGGCATACTGAGTGCAGGACTTTCACAGCATCATCTTTCAGGATTTGAAATAGCTCAACTGGAATTCCATCACCTCCACTAGCTTTGTTCATAGTGATACTTCCTAAGGCCCACTTGACTTCACATTCCAGGATGTCTGGGGCTCTAGGTGAGTGATCACACCATCGTGGTTATCCAGGTCATTAAGACTTTTTTTGTATAGTTCTGTGTATTCCTGCCACCTCTTCTTAATATCTTCTGCTTCTGTTAGGTCCATACCATTTCTGTCCTTTATTGTGCCCATCTTTGTTTGAAGCATTCTCTTGGTATCTCTGATTTTCTTAAAGAGATCTCTAGTCTCGCTCATTCTGTTGTTTTCTACCTCTTTGCATTGTTCACTGAAGGAGATTTTCTTATCTCTCCTTGCTATTCATTGGAACTCTACATTCAGATGAGTATATCTTTCCTTTTCCCCTTTGTCTTTAGCTTCTCTTCTTAGCTGTTTATAAGGCCTCCTCAGACAACCATTTTGCCTTTTTGCATTTCTTTTTCTTGGAGATGGTTTTGATCACCACCTCCTGTGCAGTGTTACAAACCTCCATCCATAGTTCTTCTGGCACTCTATCAGATCTAATCCTTTGAATCTATTTGCCACTGTATAATTATAAAAGATTTGATTTAGGTCATATCTGAATGGCCTAGTGGTTTTCTCTACTGTCTTCAATTTAAGTCTGACTTTTGCAATAAAGAATTCATGATCTGAGCCACAGTCAGCTCCTGGTCTTGCTTTTTCTGACTGTATAGAGCTTCTCCATCTTCAGTTGCAAAGAATATAGTCAGTCTGATTTCTGTATTGACCATCTAGTGATGTCCATATGTAGAGTTGTCTCTTGTGTTGTTGGTAGAGGGTTTTTTCTATGATCAATGAATTCTCTTGGCAAACCTCTGTTAGCCTTTGACCTGCTTTATTTTGTAGTCCAAGGCCAGACTCCCTGAGGAGCTTTTAAAAATACTCATACCTCAGTCCCACCTCCAAAAATATAATTTATCTGGTCTGCAGGTTGTGCTAACATGCTGCTACAACTGAGAACACCTAATATAAAAGTATAGTACTTTTTCTGAACCCCAAATATGTTTTCGATAAGTGGAAGTTCTTAGATATACCTCCTCAAGAAGGTTGCTGATGGTAGAAATTTTAGGCTAGGTGAAGAAATTTTTTTTTTAGCAGCTAAGTATCTCACGGCAAATGTAGCCAAATTTGTCCCTGAAGGAGGGGCTCAGGTATGATCTTATATGCTTGAATCCTTAAAAAATAAGCAATAATTTTTTTCATTGTAGAAAATTTGGAAACCACAGAAACTTATCAAGAATTCCATCATGGAGGACCAATAGCTGTCAATGATATGTTCTCTCTAGTTGTTTTCCCATCATGCTTAAATTCAATGTTTAATTTAATCAACAGGTTTTTATTATTATTTATTACATATCCACTATGTACCAAGCACTGTTTGGGGTGCTCAACTAGTTTATGACAGTGATCAAGACAAACTAGAATGTAATGTTGTATTCTTTACCCATAAGACATTTTGTTTGGAGTGTATTTCCTCATCTTATTAAATATTATTCATTTTTAGAAATGGATATTACCAGTTTTTAGAAACTGGATCATAATCCATATAGTATTCATACCATGCTATATCTGCTGTTGGATATTCACATTATTTCTGTGATTATTATGTTATTATTATGACTATTCAGATCTTGAATATAAGTTTTGAGACTTTTAAGTGCAGAAATTTAAAACCATTATTCCTGCATCTCAGCTGGCTGTCTGCTTGTCTTCTGCTGAAGCAGAGGTAAAATTTAGCCACTTCCCTCGGAGCATGCTCTCCCCGAGGTCCACATGGCTCCCTCCCTGCTGCTTTCAGTCTCCACTCAAGCTCCACCTTGGGGATGAGGCCTCTCTCTGGCACTCCCCATTCATATCTCTGCTTCATTTACCTCTCTAGTGCTTGTGTCATACTGAATTTATTGTTTGAATTTTGATTGTTATTGGTGCTTGAACACTTGAATGTAAACTCCACAGGAGCAGAAATCATTCTTCAGTTCTGTTTACCTGGACTGGAGATTTGCTACCTAAGCAGCATTTATCACAGACAGTTCCCAGCAGAGATGGGGAGGAGGGAACATATGCTGCTGGAGGTACTGGAAGAAGAAGGTCTGTGTGGCAGAAGCCTAGAGAACTATAGTATCCAATTTCAGAATAGGGTTTAAGAGCAAACTCTTTTCTACATCTAACTGTCCTCTCACCACACTTGTCCTGGGACATAGAATTAGAAAAAGCCATTCTCTAATACCTTGTTCTGGGGAGCTGAAAACTAAATTCTCTACATTAGCATTGGAGACTCTCTTCAGAACGTTTGACCCTGAGATTGTCCACAGTGATTGGTCCAGCTCAGTATCCATGGTTATAAGTAACTCCCAAGAATTAAATAGCCTTGGGCAGATACAAAGTTTTGGGCTCAAGATGTCAGCTGTTTGCAGGAAATGTTCACTATCAGCCGGTATGGCCTTTGTGTTTCTAGTAGACGGGTCCCTGGGAAGAGTGCCAGATGTCTATAGCCCATGTGGAAGGATCACGTGTTCTCTGTGCCTGAGTCAGCCCTCCTTGGGGAGCACACTGTCATTCATGGTCAGAATGGCAGAAAGATCAATGAAATCCATTCTCAATTCCTAAGCCCTGTTAAGCTGTAGCTGTGGCCCAACCTAGGACTGAGGCATTGAGGGAAATTTTCTAAGGACAGAAAAAAAGGCAGGGAAGGGTAACAGTAGTTATGATGTGTCTGCAGGAGCCAGGATCTAATTTATTTGTTTATTATTTGTTTGTAAAACAACTCAAGATAAATAATGGACTCACATGGTTTTAAAAAATCGAATAATGTAAAAGACTTAGAGTTGAAAGTTTCCCTTCCATGGTTATAAATCAGTATTCCAGTCTCCTAGCTTTCCCCACCCAAAGGCAACCACTCTTACCAGTCTTATTGTGCATTCTTTTCAGAAATGTGTATGTGTGTGCATATTCATACAACTGCAGTGTATCGTATCTAATATTCTGTACCTTGCTTCTTTTCTCAATGTATATTAGCACATGTTCCATAACAGATCAAATATATCTTAATTTTCAAGTGTTCCATCATCTATTATTTGACAAAACTGTAACTCATTTAACCAGCTCTCTATTGATGGAGTTTAGATGTTTTCAATTTCTAGTATTGTAGAAATTGTCATGATTATATATGTTAATAATCTTTTTTCCTGATTACTAAAAAGTATTTGCATATTTATATAGAGAACTAAAGAAATAAAGAAAAACAAAGAAGACAATAGCATTCACCTAGAGAGAGACATCATTAATACTTCTGTGTGCTTCCTTTGTCTTTCTTCTTTGTACTTTACTTTTATATTGATTTGTAAAGTACAATTTTTTATCATTCACTTAACTTTTACTTAATATACTCCTATTCTCATGCCATTAAACACTCTTCAAAAGCAACAGTTTGAAACATTAGAGAATTAACCATCATCTGGCTATACTTTGATTTATTTAACTATTACCTGCTGATGGACAGTCCACTTATTTGGTTTTTGTTTGTTTGTATGCACAGTGGGTGCTTTAACATACCCTTGTGTTCATAATCTTTGTTTATTTTTCTACTTCCCAAGAGAAGATTCCAAGAAGGAGAGAATGAACTTCCCTTTAGAACTTTAACACAACATCTTCACAATTTGCTTTCCAGGAAATCCATGTTGATCTGCACTGCTGCCAGGATGCCTGTGAGTGTCCATCTCACCTAACTCTTGCCAGCGTTGTGTGGTAGTTACGAGGCCTGCTCACAAATAGGTCCATTCTTTTCCTTCCAGGCATAATGTCAAATTTCACTTCCCTACTGCCTTAAAGTTAGAAGTGACTGTGTGACTTGCTTTGGTCATTGACATACAAGTAGAATTGACGTGTGCCACTTCCAGAGGCATACTTATGAGACAGTGTGAAATCATTGTTTTTCCCCCTGTGATTGCAATATTCTGGATGGTGGAGGTTCAGCTATCTGTCTGTGTCTCTGAGAGGGGAGATGTGGAGCAAAGCTCCTAGCCAGCCTTCCTAGTGGATAAATCACATGAATGAGAAACAAACCTTTGTTTTTAAAAAGCACTAAAATTTGATGATTGTTTTTATGGGATTCATCAGGAGAGCCAAAACTAAGTAGTCTAAGGAATCTAGTGTACGTGATGAGTGATCTTGTCTCCTGGTACATCTACCTCTTGTCTCTTCAGTGCATCTAAATAGTACTAATTATGTACCTTCCAAGAGAGAACTGAGAAAATTGTCACTCCATCAGAGTAATATCACCCACCCTTGTTGCTATAGAAATTGTTTCTGGCAGCCTATCTGTAAGCCAGTCATCATGTGGTATTTTCATGGACATAAGAATTGATTCAAGAATGGGCAAATGACTTAGTTTGGGCTCTTGAAATGTGACATTTGCCAGGTCCATCTGGAAAAGACCACTCTTCTCTGGCTGAGATACCAGAAGTCAATTCTTCTTCCTCCTAAATACCGTCACGTCTGGATGTGAGTCCTGAGACTGCTATAGTTTTCCCTGCCAGACAATCATGTGAAAGAAGGCAGGACCCAGAACCACAGATCTGCCCAAACCTCACTTGATCACTGCCATACCTCTGGACTTGTTCAGTTGTACTAGTCAGCTTTCAGTTATTTGCAGTCTAACGTGCTAAGTGATATTTTTTAAAGCATCACTTCGGGTGTTGCTTCTCCCAGTCATCCTTTTTCCTACTTAGCCACCCACTTCCTGCCCAAGGTGGTGATAAGAGCAAGGTAGACTGCCTTTCCCCTACCTCCCTCTCCTCTCTTATTCCATCCTCTGTTGGCACATCTATCCCAGTGGCTTGTATAGAAAAGGAGACATGATTAATGGTTTAGACCAACTATGAAGTTAGCTCTTCACACAGCCCATGGGGGAACCCAGTGTAGAAGCACTAGCCTTTTCTAGAAAATTGCTTTTTGGGTATTTCTTCTTGGTTTACTTGACAAGTTCAGAGTCGTGAGCATTTTCAATTAGAGAGAAGAGAGCTCCACTAGAATATTTGCCAGTAAACTGTAGCAATTGAAAAAAATGGGCCAGTACACCTCAGTGGGAAGTAAAGAACCACCGTGTGTTCTTCCAGATCCACTGATTCATGCTCTGCTCTTTTCTACCCTTGCCTGTGCCTGGGAGACTGAGCTCTGCAGACTGCACCTTCTTACCTTCTGGCTTAAGATTGTTTTGGCCAATGAGAGGCAAGGTAATTGAGGAGAGACTATGAGGTGGTTATTCTTCTCTCTGGGTGCTTTATCAGACCTTATGCATTTTTCCCTAAACCATGTCTATGCCTCCATAAAAATAATAATTAAACGCCTTCAGCTGAAACATTTGAACGTGCTACTGTGTCCTGTCATGACCCTGACAGTTATAGTAATTAACATTTATTGTGCTCTTATATGTACCAGGCATGGGTGCTACACACCTATCATTTATTGCTTAGTGTAACCTTTCCATGGTTTTATTTATATTCTACATATGGTAAAATTGAGACTCAAGGAGTCTAGGTAACCTGGCTTTAAAAAGTAACCCTGCAACACCAGCAGTAAATGGTGAAGTTGGTTTGAGGCTGGGTCGTTCTGACTCCAAGTTTTAATTAATCTACTCCACTCCTGAATTTTCACTGATCCCAGCAGACATCAAACACAGACGTCTTTCATGTAGAATCTGACAGATGACTTTAATTTTATTTTTTCCAGGTTTTAAAAATTGGAGAATTTCACCAAAAGCTAGACCTTTGGCTTCTGCTGACAAAGCAGATCTGGAAGCAGTGGGATTGTCATGTTGTATGTAAACAGTTGTCTGAAAGCAAATGCCAGCTCCTTCCTTTAGATAGTGTATGAGACTCTAGTCTCCAGAGTCCCCAACACTCCCTGTTGTCTTGCAGCTAGATCACTCTGCTCATTTCTGTTACCCTTCCAAGCTCTAGAGGAATTGGGTTTGTGAATCCTGATCTTGAATCTTGAATATGGTATTGTGCTTTAGCCAAACAAAGAATGCCTCACTAGAATATAAACTCAAAGGCAGGAATTACTATCTTTTTTCTTAACTGTTATCTCTAGGATTTAGAACAGTGCCTAGAGATTTCTAGACTTGCAATCGATATTTGTGAATGAATGAATGATGTCTTTGTGTGGCTCAGGTGTTTTGAAGCTGGTGGCTTGTTGAAAATATCTGGTGAACCTGCAATCCAGTAGGGGGCTCTCAGGAGCAATTACAGCCAGGAAAATTCCTCTGGGTGGTAAATATATGTGGAGTCATATACTGAAGCTCTTTCTTTGTCTAGCTTCAAAGAGGTTCCAGCTCTTCCCCTTGCTGAACTTGGGCTAAGGTACAGATGTCCCAAATGTTACTGACTTCTCTTGTCTTCCATTTCCTGCCCACTGGAACATTCTGCCCCATCACCCAGAGGCCCCTGTGAGTTTGAAGCCCATAAGGGGTCTGGATCAGAAACAATTTTCAATGTCTCTTTAGAGCTCTTTCTTCTCACCCCTAAAGTGAGATTCTACCACCCAGGATCCCTGATTTACATTCCAAGCTCTGGACGCTTTATGGTGGGCTCTTGACAAAGAAAGGACACTTGGGCCTAGGTGGAGGGTGTTAGGAATCACTGGGCTTGAAAAGCACTGAGCTGCTGCACTAGTGGGGATAGGATTTGTTGGATCCAGAGAATGGGACAGAGGGCTTGGAGGCTTTGCCCTCCTCTACTTGGATCCATGTGGAGCCCAGCAAAGGTGAATGTCATCTTCCTGGCTCTGCTGTGAATCCACCATGGGGAAGGGGGAGTCAGATGCATTGGAGCAGTGGATCCTCTATCTCAGCATGACTTGCACAGAACATTTTCCTTGATTAGAAGTGCAGATGCTCATTACTCAGCATCTGCTGGTGGAAGAAAGTTTTGCTGTAATATAAATGAAAACTTTCTGTCGATAACACAGAGCCTTGCATGGAAGGAAGGAGTCCGTCACTGGAGATTGTCAGAACTGTATACTGATGAATGGAGTCAACATTTGCCAAGAAAACAGCAACTTTCCGCAAGCACATGCCACCTATCTGTTCTCTGTTTTTATCCTGACTCCTTTATAAAGAAGCTGAGGCTCAGAGAGTTTCAATGACTTCCAAAATTCCTTGCCCTTGGTGACAGGATTTGCTGTAGAGAAGGTAGAAAGGCCCTCTGGGGACAGAAGCCGTGTGCTGAAGACATTGCTCACAACAAAGGCGTGAGAGGACGGAGCACTGAGACAAGTGGGGAGGTTCAGCCGGAGACTGCACTGCAAATGGCACTGTACCTGTCCTGGGGAGAGGGGGCAGCTTTTAATTTTAGACTTTTACTATATTTTTAGAAATATGAGGGAAAAATACATAAGCGGTTCTTGGGTGTTGCAAGAAAAAAAAAAGCTGAAAGATTTTAAGATCTAGACAATGAATAAGGAGCTTGTGTTCACTTAACATTTTCACCACTTAATCCTTAAATCTTCCCTTGCCTGCCCACACTCTGCAGCCAGGGCCAAAGAGGCCTTGGCTCCTCTTACCCAGAAACTCGAGCCACCTCTGTGGTGAGCCACAGCTCCCCGGAGCCTGGCCCCTGATGAGGGTTAGTGACGTCATCTTCAGCAGGCATTTCAGATGGAGAATTCCCCAAAGACCTCACAATCAATATATCTCTTGCCCCTGTCTCCTTCCCAGCTAGGAAATATATCCATAAGCTGCTCTGTTAGTTCAGCTTGCCACCAAGCTTGATATCCCTTCTTACTTTCATCTACCCGTCCCCTTTACCCTGCCCATTTCATCAACGCTCAGCTCAAGTGTAGTGAACTTCAGATCATCCCAGCAGCAGAAATGCCCAGAAGGGAAACAGTCATTTCCCACTTGTCCCCTGTGGAAAGACGAGGGCTCCAGAGTAACTGTCTCCCGACTTTTTTATAAGAATGGCATATGCTCTTTTGTTTGTTTTAGATTTTGAGCTTCTGCATGTGAATATTTTTGAACTGGGACTGAAGGAATTCAAAACCTACCTCCTTATAGAATGACTACCTCCACAGAGGTGGTAGTGGTGCTTGGGAAACTTTCTGATCGTGCCACATTATTCAGTCTTCATTTCTCTCCTGTTCTTCCTTTTCTGGGCAAAGCTATATGAGACCCATCTGGCAGGGCAAAGGGGAGCCATAATATGAGCTCATGGAAGGAACATGAATAATTGTCACTTCTCAACCCCACTTTCATTACTGAAAAGGTGGATGGAGGAAAATTATCCTGCATATCATTAAATCAATATTTTATTTCCTCCCTGCCCCCAGCTACCCTTCCAACTTTGATCTCTCTGCCTCAGGCACAAAGCTGGACAGGTGACTTTCACGATGCAAATCAAGATCACCTGGCTGTCTGCCCAAGCTTTGATCTCCTACCTGAGCAGGAGGCTGGTAGGGAATGCCATGGCCCTGGTCCCTGCTCACCCACTACTCCTCTGTTACCTTGGGAGAGGTAGAGTCTGTAGAAGGACTTCCCTTTTCTGTGTATAGAAAAGTAACATGACTTGTAGCAATGATCATTAAACTACCTGAATTACAATCTACTCTATACACAACGGTTTAGAGGGCTAGGGAGGAAAAGGCATCTTATTGAAAAGATTGTGTCCATTTTTTTTTAACTTAATATCGGTTTAGAAGCTAAGTTAAAGCAAGACCAAGATATTGAGAAATAATAGATTGTCCCACCTATTTTGTATTGAGGGCTTCTTTTACTGAATCTGACAGAAGGTGTGCACCCTCTCACGTTCCTGCTGTTGATCCTTAGTCCTGAGTCTGGGATAGGGAAGAAGGGCATGACGCAGAGGAGGTGGGAGGTCTAGAACCACCTTTCCCTAAGAGAAGTTCAGGTTGATCAAGAAGGGAAGGTAAAAGCAATTCCTAACCTTTTCAGTCCTGGGACTTGTGGGGAAAAACAGACCTTGGGAGGAGAGCAAATGCAAGATATGGATTTTGCCATCTCTTGATGATAGGAAAAGGAGTACGTCAAGGCTGTATATTGTCACCCTGCTTATTTAACTTATATGCAGAGTACATCATGAGAAACGCTGGGCTGGAAGAAGCACAAGCTGGAATCAAGATTGCCGGGAGAAATATCAGTAACCTCAGATATGCAGATGACACCACCCTTATGGCAGAAAGTGAAGAGAAACTAAAGAGCCTCTTGATGAAAGTGAAAGAGGAGAGTGAAAAAGTTGGCTTAAAGCTCAACATTCAGAAAATGAAGATCATGGCATCCAGTCCCATCACTTCATGGAAAATAGATGGGGATAGAGTGGAAACAGTGTCAGACTTTATTTTGGGGGGCTCCAAAATCACTGCAGATGGTGATTGCAGCCATGAAATTAAAAGATGCTTGCTCCTTGGAAGGAAAGTTATAACCAACCTAGATAGCATATTGAAAAAGCAGAGACATTACTTTGCCAACAAAGGTCCATCTAGTCAAGGCTATGGTTTTTCCAGTAGTCAGGTATGGATGTGAGAGTTGGACTGTGAAGAAAGCTGAGCGCCAAAGAATTGATGCTTTTGACCTGTGGTGTTGGAGAAGACTCTTGAGAGTCCTTGGACTGCAAGGAGATCCAACCAGTCCATTCTAAAAGAGATCAGTCCTGGGTGTTCTTTGTAAGGGCTGATGCTAAAGCTGAAACTCCAATACTTTGGCCACCTCATGAGAAGAGTTGACTCGCTGGAAAAGACTCTGATGCTGGGAGGGATTGGGGGCAGGAGGAAAAGGGGACGACAGAGGATGAGATGGCTGGATGGCATCACCGACTCGATGGACAAGAGTTTGGGTGAACTCCAGGAGTTGGTGATGGACAGGGAGGCCTGGTGTGCTGCAAATCATGGGGTCGCAAAGAGTCGGACATGACTAAGCGACTGAACTGAACTGAACTGAACTGAACTGATGATGAAGAATTTGATTAATGTTTGGGTGGTGGGGATTTGATTCTATCCTACTTTACATTTCAGATTCTATGAATAGATCTATTTCCCTTTATTAACTTGAATAAATTTAGGTTAGTGAAGAAAAACTACATTGTCTTTATCTTTCTCATTTTATTGTAGGTCTGTGAAAACCTTGTTAGCACAAGTATTTATTCATGAACTAGCTTCTGGAAACCTCTGTCCTAAACTATCACTAGTTATCTATTTTAGTCTTTCCAGTTGGATTTTAAGTTTGTTTGTTGGATTGTATTATGAGGAAAACAGGTTTCATGTTGCTTTGGATAAAAGAATGTTATTTTGAAGATAAATGTGACTCTGCTGAAGATTTGAAGTCTTAGACACTAAGGCAACTCTGGGAGCCAATACCTCTCTTGGAGACGACTTCCATTTGCCCATCTGTCTCTTCCCTAGGGCCTGCTCTGGTTATCTATGGGTATACAACAAACCACTCTAAAACTTAGTGGCTCAAAACGACAGTTATCATGTGTCATAGTTCTGTGAGTTGACCATACTCTACAGTTCTCACCAGAGATGTTTCGTGTAGTCTCAGTCAGATAACACCTGGAGCTAGAGTGACCTAAATGCTCAACTGGGCTGAGTTTCCAAAGTGGCTCACTCATATGGATGGTGCTTGATGCTGGCTGTTGACACTAGCAGTTCAGCTGAGGCTGTTGACTAGAGTAAACTCTGTGTGGCCTCCCCATGTGCCTTGGATTTCTTTTTGCATGGCATCTGTGTTTCCTAATGGCACCTCAAGAGCCAGCATTCCAAGAGACTCAGGTGGAAGCTGCAAGACTTCAAATGGCCTATTCTTAGAAACCACACTCTGTCATTTCTACCATATTTGACTGGTTACAGGGTGAGGCTGTATTCAAGGTGAGTATAAAAACATGAATACCAAGATGACTGGTTGACTGAGAGGGCCATATGTGGAGACCAGGTACTCTAGGACCTTTCACTAGCTTACCCATAGTGTATGCTTCCTCATAACTTTAGTTTGCTTATGATCTGTCCTGACTGCTGCTTGTGGCCTTTTGAGAGTTTTTCCCATGATGATCTTTTAAGTTTCTGTGAATTAATCACCCATTTCACAAATTTCAGAGTCTTGATGGAGCACTCTGTTTGGTCTATAGCTCTTCTGGACAGTGTGTGAATTGCTTGTTCAGCTCCTGTACTATTAGTTAAGGCCAGACTCAGCTGGATCCCAGTGGCACTAAACATAGCAACCCAGGCTTGTCTTCTCTTTAGGGTTATGCCTGGGACTTTAGAAGACATAACTTGTACTTTCCTTGTTTTTGCCTTGCCTTTCCCCATGGGACTTAATAATTAAGTAGCACCACTATAAAAGGACCAAAAGTCTGGAGAGGTCAGTTCCATATCCTTTATCTTATGCTTCATGTCCAGATTGGAGCTCTTAAATTTGTCACATAGTTCTATTAGGACAGCCTCTGTGAACCTGAGGCATTTAATCTTGGCCTTTGTTGTCTGTGACTCATTGAATACACACCTGTGCCTTAGCACTTAAAAAGAGCATGTGGCTCTCACTAATTCAATGGATTGGTCATTTAGACAAAAAATCAATAAGGAAAGACTGGTCTTAAATGACACATTACTCCAAAGGACTTAATATATATGGAGCATTCCATCCAAAAGTAGCAGAAGACACATTCTTCTCATGGGCATATGGAACATTTCTAGGATACATTATATGCTAAGCCACAAGTCTCAATAAATTTAAGAAGATTGAAATCATGTCAAGCAACTTTTCCAACCACAATATGAAGCTAGAAAGAAAACTGGAAAATAATATATGGAGATTAAACAACATGCTCCTGAACAACCAATGAGCTAATGAAGAAATCAAGAGAAATTTTAAAATAGGAAGTACAACATACCAAAATCTGTAGGACGCAACAGAAGCAGTTTTAAGAGGGAATTTTATAGAGATACAGGCCTACCTCAATAAACCAGAAAAATCTCAAATAAACAATCTAACTTTACACCCAAAGGAACTAGAAAAAGGAGAACAAATGAGATCCAAAGCTAGTTGAAGGAAGGAAATTATAAAGATCAAAGTGAAAATAAATGAAAAAAAGACTAAAAGACAATACAAAAGATCAATGAAAATACTAGCTGGTTCTTTGAAAAGTTAAAAAAAAATGATAACCCTTTAGCTAGATTCACTAAGAATAAAAAAAACATGAAGGGCTCAAATAAAATAAAAAATGAGAAATTACAACTGATACAAATAAATAAAAAGGATCATAAAAGATTGTTATGAATAATTATATACCAACTAATCAGACAGCCTAGAAGAAATGGATAAATTTCTAGAAATGTGCAATCTTATAAGATGAAATCAGTGAAGAAATAGAAACAAAATAGGTTGATCATTAGTAAAGATATTAAATCCTTAATAAAAGGATTATTAATAATATAAGATTAGTAATAATAATAATAAAACCTCTCAACAAAGAAAAGTCCAGACCAGATGACTTCACTAGTAAACAGTCAATGTTTTAATACCTTTCCTTCTCAAACCCTTCCAAGTAATTGAAGAGGAGGGAACATTCCCAAACTCATTTTTGTGATCCCAGCATTACCATCGTGTCAAAACCAGACAAGGACACCACAAAAAAAGAAAATTATAACCAATGTTTCTAATAAACACAGATGTAAAAATTCCAGCAAAATATTAACAGACTGAATTCAACAGTGCATTAAATGGATCATACACTGGGATCAAGTAGAATTTATTCCAGAGATGGAAGGATGGTTCAATATCTGCAAATTAATCAACATGATATACCATATTAACAAAATGAAGAATATACATTATATGATCATTTCAATAAATGCAGAAAAAGTTTTTGACAAAATTTAACACACACTTATGTTAAAATTCTTAATAAAATGGGAATAGGTGGAAAATACATCAATATAATAAAGGCCATGTATGACAAGCCTACAGCTAACATCATACTCTGGCGAAAAGCTTACAGCATTTCTGTTAAGATCAGGAATAAAAAAAGAATGCCCAATCTTGCCACTTAAATCAACAAGTACTAGAAGTCCTAGTCAGAACAACTAGGCAGGAAAAGGGAATAAAAAACATCTGAATTGCAAAGGAGTACATCTGTCACAGTTTGCAGTTGACATGATTTTTGTATATAGAAAACTCTAAACACCCCACCAAAAAACTGACAGACCTAATAAAAAGAATTCAGTAAAGTTGAAAGGTAAAGAAATCAGCATATAAAAGTCTGTTGCATTTTTTAACACTAACAATGAACTATCAGAAAGAAAAAAATTAAAGATAATATCATTTATAATTTCATTAAAAGAATAAAATCCCTAGGTATAAATTGAATAAAGGACATGAAAAAGCTATATACCAAAAATGATAAGGAAGAAAGAATGATAAGGATGAAAGAAATTAAAGACACACGTGAATGGAAAGAATGCAATGCTCATTAATTGAAAGAAATAATATTGTAAAAATATCTATACCCAAAACAATCTAGAGATTCATTGCAATCTCTATCAAAATTCCAGTGGCATTTTTCACAGAGATAGAGCAAGCAATTCTAGTTTGTATGGTACAACAAAGAATCTTGAATAGCAAAGTAGTATTGAGAGAGAGGAACAAAGTTAGAAGTACTATGTACCCAGATTTAAAACTATATTACAAAGCTAGAATAATCAAAATGGTATGGTATTGGTACAAAAACAGACACATAGATCAATAGAACAGAGAGCCCAGAAAAAGCCCACACGTGTATGACTAATTAACTTACAACAAACTAGGCAAGAATATGCAATGGGAAAGGACAGTCACTTGAGTAAATGGTACTTGGGAAACTAGTCAGCAGCTATGTGCAAAAGAATGAAACTGGACTACTATCTTATACCATACACAAAAATTAACTCAAAATGAATTAAAGGGTTGAATGTAAGATTTGGAACTATAAAACTTCAAGAAGAAACCATGGGCAATAAGCTTGTCTCATTTGACAGTATTTTTTGGATCTGATTCCAAAAGCAGTAATATATAGCACTGTGCTGTGCTCAGTCACTTCAGCCATGTCTGACTCTTCGTGACCCTAAGGACTGTAGCTCACCAGGCTCCTCTGTCCATGAGATTCCCCAGGCAAGAATACTGGAATGGGTTGCCATGCCCTCCTCCAGGGGATCTTTCCCACCCAGGGATTGAACCAGCATCTCCTGTGGCTCTTGCATTGCAGGCAGATTCTTTACCACTGAGTTGCTACATCAAACTAAAAAGATTTTGCACAGCAAAGGAAACCACCAACAAAGTTTAAAAGGATTCTATAGAATGAGAGAAGATATTTCCAAATCATATATCTGATAAAGGATTAATGTACAAAAAGTAGAAAGCACACACATAGTTCAATAACAACAACAACAACAAAAAAAACAAGTAATACATTTTAAAAATGGGCAGGGACCTGAACAGACATTTTTCCAAAGAAAACATACTGATGGCTAACAGGCACAGGCACATGAAAAGATGTTCAGGCTCACTAATCATAAGAAGATGCAAATCAAAACCACAGTGAGATATCACCTCACACCCGAGAGTGGCTGTTCTCAAAAGGACAAGGAATAACAAGTGTTGGCAAGGATTTGGAGAAAAAGGAACCCTTGTGTACTATTGGTAGGACTGTGAATTGGTACAAACACTATGAAAAACAGTATGGAGATACCTCAAAAATTTTTTAAAAAAGAACTACCATGTGATAAAGCAATTCTACTTCTGAATTTATTTGAAGAAATTCTAAATATTTGAAAAAAATGAAAATGATAATTTGAAAAGAAATATGAACCCCTATGTTCACTGCAGCATTGTTTACAACAGCCAAGACATGGAAACAACCTAAGTGTCCATCAAGAGATAAATGGATAAAGAAAATGTTGTATATGTATATACAGTGGAATACTATTCAGCCATAAAAAAAGAAATCTTGCCATTTGTAATAACAGGGATAGATTTTGAGTATATAAAGCAAAGTGAGATAAGTCAGAGAAAGACAGATACCATATGATTTCACTTATATACAGAATCTAAAAAATAAATGAACAAGCCAAACAAAACTCATGGATATGGAGAACAGATTGGCGGTTGCTAGAGGGAGAGGGTTTGAGGGGTAGGCAAAATGGGTGAAGGAATTCAAGAGGTACAAACGTCCATTATAAAATTAATAACTCATTGGGATGTAATATGCAGCCCGGTAGCTATAGTGATAGTAGTGAAAGTCGCTCAGTCGTGTCTGACTCTTTGCAACCCCGTAGACTATACAGACCATGGAATTCTCCAGGCCAGAATGCTGGAGTGGGTAGCCTTTCCCTTCTCCAGGGGATCTTCCCAACCCAGGGATCGAACCCAGGTCTCCCACAGTGCAGGCGGATTCTTTGCCAGCTGAGTGAGCCACAGGGAAGCCAGTAGCTCAACTATGAGCTATCACCGTCAGTAATATTGTAGTATGAAATTTGCAAGTTGCTCTCATCACATGAAAAAAATTATGTGACTTCATATGGTGACAGATGGTAACTAGACTCACTGTGATGATCACTTTGCAGTGTATACAAATGTTAGATCATTATGCTGTGCACCTGAAACGGATGGGATGTCGTATGTCAATCATACTTCAGTTTAAAGAAACAGAGCATGTGGTCATGAATTCAGAACTCCTCATTTTGGAGATAAGGAAATGAAGACTTACAAGTTTTGGAAGTTTTCTACTTGTTTTGATTAAAAACAAGTACATAAAAGCAGAGACAGATGAAACTCACTTCCCAGGATTCCAAATTCAGCATTCGCCACTGCACCATGATGCTTCCCTGGGAGGAAAAGCCAACTCGGAGACCAGTGAAAGTGGACACACAGAACACAAAAGATAACAGGAGGGGCCATTTGACACCACCAAGGGGCTTCCCTGCTAGCTCAGCAGTAAAGAATCCACCGGCAATGCAGATGTGGGTTCTATCCCTGGGTCGAGAAGATCCCCTGGAGAAGAAAATGCAATCCGCTCCAGTATTCTTGCCTAGGAAACCTCATGGACAGAGGAGTCTGGTGGGCTTCAGTGCATAGGGTTGCAAAGAGTTATATAGAACTTAGCAACTAAACAACACCTTGTGCTTTGTTGGTGTTATAGGGGTGAACATAGCTGCCTTCCAAGCAGTTGACCCGGGTTTTGTTTCTGGGCCAAAGCAGCAACCGGACCTTTGGGCTTCCCAGGTAGCTCTCAGTTCAGTTCTGTTCAGTCGCTCAGTTGTGTCTGACTCTTTGTGACCCCATGAATTGCAGCATGCCAGGCCTCCCTGTCCATCACTGTCTCCCGGAGTTCACTCAGATTCACGTCCATTGAGTCAGTGATGCCATCCAGCCATCTCATCCTTGGTCGTCCCCTTCTCCTCCTGCCCCCAATCCCTCCCAACATCAGAGTTTTTTCCAATGAGTCAACTCTTCGCATGAGGTGGCCAAAGTATTGGAGTTTCAGCTTCAGCATCATTCCCTCCAAAGAAATCCCAGGGCTGATCTCCTTCAGAATGGACTGGTTGGATCTTCTTGCAGTCCAAGGGACCCTCAAGAATCTTTTCCAACACCACAGTTCAAAAGCATCAATTCTTTGATGCTCAGCCTTCTTCACAGTCCAACTCTCACATCCGTACATGACTACTGGAAAAACCATAGCCTGGACTAGACGGACCTTAGTCGGCAAAGTAATGTCTCTGCTTTTGAATATGCTATCTAGGTTGGTCATAACTTTCCTTCCAAGGAGTAAGTGTCTTTTAATTTCATGGCTGCAGTCACCATCTGCCGTGATTTTGGAGCCCCCCAAAATAAAGTCTGACACCGTTTCTGGTCAAGAATCCACCTGCCAGTGCAGGAGATGCAAGAGTCGAGGGTTGGATCCCGGGTCAGGAAGATCCCCAGGAATGGGAAATGGCAGCCCACTCCAGTATTCTTGCCCCAAAATCCCGTGGACAGAGGAGCCTGGAGGGCTTACAGTCCCTGGGATTGCAGAGAGTCAGATACAGCTGAGCAGCTGAGCAGGCACACACACAGGTGGCAGTGCCATTCAGACAAACACGCTGCTGACCTTCACACAGCTCAGCAACTGTGCTTCCGTTCCTTGGTTAGCTGCTGGCATTTGCAGGTTCAGCTCACCTTCACTCTAGATTGGGTCTGCTGGTTTTGTTCAGTCCAGTTCTCTTCCCATCCCAGTGACCAGCTCAAAATCTCATATTCCCACCCTTGTTTCTCAAAGGGAAGAGGTCAGCATCTTGGCACATCTCTTTAAAGTCATTTTCACATGCTGCTGTGGTGTCTCTGGGGAGCTTGATAATATTCTGGGCTCAGTGACTTCAGCCCATATAAATTCATGAAGTATTTACTTATATGGGATTTTTCAACCCCATTTTCCAATCTAGGCTGACGAATTAGGCAGAATGCCTTGAATTTATCCTGGGAATCATAAAATGGATTCTGCAGATTGGTATTGGTTAAAAACACTTCTCTATATGGAAAGTAGAAAACTGCTGGAGAACCACCATCCTTGAAAGTTTTTAAGATAAAACAATTCTTTTGGTTTAAGGATAAATTGGATGACAGGAGGAACAAGATTTCTCAAGGTTCTTTCCAAGTCCAGCTCTTAGGATAAAGGAAGATACCATATTTCCAAATTTGGGACTTTTTAATGTCCTTGATGTAGAGCTGTGGCATTAAAGTGGTCTGCTTCAGAGTCTACTTAGACAAAATTGTGAATTCAACTAATTCTAATCTACTCCATCATTCCTTTAAGCGCATTTTCATTCCCATTAAGGAAACCCTTTTCTCATCCTTTGAGTGGAATTCCATCCCTTCACTCTGTTATCAAAACCTACTAAATGTCAGGCATAACCTAATGTATACTGAGTGATGTTCATTGTCTAATACAGTAATTAACCTAAGGGAGGGTCTTCTCTGGTATTTCTAGAATTATTATTACAGGCAGAAAGTCTCCCCCTCCACTTTATCCATTGACCCAGGAATAGTGTTATGGAAATAGGACAGTCTTTGGAGTGAGACAGATCCTGGGTGACCTTGAGCAGTTATCGCTTCTTGAGCCTTGATTTTATTTCATAAAACAGTCCCTATTCAAACTGTGAAATTGTCATTTCCGTATCTCTAATAATCTCTCTCAGGGTAGTCATGAGTTTTAAATGAGGTGATGTGTGTAAAGTGTGTGGCACATGGGTGGCCATGTGTCAGATGCTCCTCCAGTGATTACTTTCTCCCGCTTGCTGATTTTGTCTGTTTCAATGCCACGACAATGGCATTACTCTTTCTAAAAATGAAAAACAGGTCCCACCCATTTACCATGGGAAATCCTTTTATCTTTCACTTCTGTTTGTGGTTATATGTTGAAACATCACTCAGCTAAGTAACGGAGAGCTACTGGGCTGATAGGATTTCCTTGTACCCAGAACTTTCTTATAGAAACTCATAATGATTTCTTCTACTAGCACTGCCCCCCACCTTAAATGTATTTTTCCTCCAAAATATGGTCTGCCCCAGAAACAGTCTATTTCCACTACGTATGTTCCAGAAATCCCTTCTAATGAACCATACAAATCTATTTGTCCTGCTGCTACTATAATTGCCTATATCTTATTATAACTTAATATGTAACAGATTTTTTTGGCGAGGCCAGAAGCAACTGAGCATTCATGAAAACGCAGACGCTGAAGGTTGTTGAGGAGCCAGTGAACCCACTAATTGGATAACGGAGTGGGGGTAGTGTGGGAATTTAATTAAACTGACATTTGCTCTAGCTGCTGAAAATATTAATCAGAAAATGAATTACACACAAAAAGTAAAAGGCTGGGGGAGAGGGGTGTCCTGAAAAATGTCATCGATGCCATTCTTTCTGGCACTGGTGAGAAAGTGATTCTTTTTTTTTTCTACAAGATGTGGGTTATTTGTCCAGTGAGTTCTGCCTACAGCTTATTGGGGCAGAGATCACAAAGAAAGGCACTTGGAAAGCTGTCAGTTGGGAGGAGGAGTGTGAGATTCTTGATTTGGGGACCAGATGCATCTCTTGGCAGTTCTCGATACAAACATAAAGATAAAATATGTGTCTGAAAAAAAGAGAAAGAAGAAAAAAAGCCAATTCTCCCCCTTCTTCTAAAGAAACAGTCCCCCCATTAAGAAAAGGGCTGAACATCTGTATCCCTTCTATCAATAATGGTTAAAGAGTTGTCAAGTTTGAGAGAGGTGGGTGAGGGTTTTGAACCAGGCATTTAAATACATTCTGTAATGCAGGAGCCATTGGGAAGGCATTGCCCTCGCCAGGCCCACAAACAGCAGTGCAGGAGGGCAAACGCAGATGGGGGCTCTTGTAGTTGGTTTAAGAACCTCTCTCATAGCTTTATCTAACTGCTTTGAGTGGCCTGGACAGTTGTTCCCCTAGAGACCATTGCCCCATCGCCAGTGGGGACAGCTGTCTTGTGGAAAACTCTGGTTTAATAGACTTAGCTGAAGAGCCTGGAAGGCAGAGAAATCTAAGTCTTTACTTGGAAGGCCAAAGGCCTCGGAGTTTTCTCCTCAGTCTTGGCCATTTGGGTTTTGGCTTCCAGAAGAGCCTTTCTGGTCAATGGGATGCTTCAGTCCAAGGGTGACTTTGCATTAAGAAAACCTGTTACAGGATGATGAGAACACATGAATGGGCAACATTCTTGCTACTTTGTCAAGGTTGTTTTTTAGTTTTTTTTATCGGTTGTGAAAACTCTGATGACCAATGTTCATCTGTGACAAAATGTGCTGTCCCCACACAAGTGACTGCTGAATGGGGCATGCTTTCCTACAGCCTGTGATGTTTTGGTCTTTGGTATCCTCCCTTGATCTTTCCTTACACGTGTAGAAAGAAAGCAGAGCCCAGAACTGGAGGTGAGGAACTGTAAAGTGGCAGCCTGAAACAATAGAAATTTATTGTCTCACAGTTCTTGAGACCAAAAGTCCAGAATTAAAGTGTTGACAGGACCATGCTTCCTCTGAAGCTTCTGGAGAAACACCCTTGCTTTCCTCTTCCTAGCTTCTCCTGGCTTCTAGCAATCCCTGGCGTTCCTTGACTTGCCTCCATCCTCACATGGCCATCTTCCCTCTGTATTTTTCTCTGTGTCTCTGTGCTGCTCTCCCTTCTCTTATAAAGATATGAATCGCTGGACTAGGGACCACCCTAATCCAGTATGACCTCTTATTACCTTGATTACATCTGCAAAACTATTTCCAATTAAGTTTATATTCACAGGTACTGGGAGTTGAGATTTCAGCATATCTCTGTGGGGAATACAGTTCAACCTCCCACAGTCTTTATTGAAAGAAATGGTATTACCAGGTACATTGTTTCCGTGTGGGCCCACATACCTCTATCAGGGCTTCCCTGGTGGCTCAGAGGCTAAAGAGTCTGCCTGCAATGTAGGAGACACAGGTTCAGTCTCTGGATTGGGAAGATCCCCTGGAGAAGGAAAGGGCAACACACTCCAGGATTCTTGCCTGGAGAATCCCATGAACGGAGGAGCCTGGCGGGCTATAGTCCCTAGGGTTGCAAAGAGCTGTACACAACTGAGGAACTAACACTTTCTCCCTTTCTGTCTTTCTGCCTTTATCAAGCTGGATTTTAGACAACATCTATGATAAAAGCAAAAATTGAATGAGCTCTACTTTGTGTCCCACAGGTGAATATATCCCTAAGGTATATTCCTTTCACCACACCTGTACCAAAATTAATTATATGCAAAATAACATCACAGATTAAAATATATCATACAATTTTTCAGCACTTGAAAGAGTTTAAAATCTATTTAAAAATCAGTGCACTATGGCCAACTGTTTCTTAATTCAGTGTAAGATTATAGCTTTCTTACATTTTGGTGTTCAAAATGTACCTCCTATTATGAAGTAATGTTGATTCTATATGATATTTATTTAAAAATTGTAAATAATATCTAACTTGGCACACTACAATGTTGATGATCCTATCAATACCTAAAATATTCTAAGCCGTTCCAAAAATATGGGAATCACTATAACAGGAGAGTCCTATTTTCACCCCTTATGCCTAAAGGTTTCCTTTATGAAAATAATCTCTTAAATGGAGGCCATCACTAGTTCCATGAAATTTGGGGTTTTATTGTTATTGTCCATAAAATTTACTATCCATCTAAGGATGGGGTGGGAATTTGGAGATAAACCCAAGACTGACCACAATAAATCAGAATCTGAGGATTTCTAAAATGTGGTTGACAATACATATGGAAAGTTAATTCTGGTTTGCAAGAATTCTTGCATTCCTGGCTTTTCAGAGGCCCATCTCCTGTATCAAACACACTATGTCATTTTCAAACAGTGATGCTGATGCCTGAAGGCATGGCAGTGATTCAGTATTTGTCTGCAAAAATCCAATGTTACAAGGGTCCATTGAAGTGATTGGAAGGAACATACTGGTCACAGGTTTGCAAGGCTCAACTTGGTGATAATCTGAGTTATTCAACAAGTTAGCAGGCCACACATAGGATAACAGAGTGAATTATTCATCTAAAATATGGATTTCTAGATATTTTTTTATGTGAGAAACTAGTCCAGACATACACATTTAAGCAGGGACAGCAGCTTCTCTTAATGTGAAGTAGGAAAGCATTCAGTGCAGTTCAGTTGCTCAGTCGTGTCTGACTCTTTGAGACCCCATGAATTGCAGCTTGCCAGGCATCCCTCTCCATCACCAACTCCCAGAGCTTGCTCAAACTTGTGTCTATCAAGTCGGTGATGCCATCCAGCCATCTCAACCTCTGTCATCCTCTTCTCCTCCTGCCTTCAATCTTTCCCAGCATCAAGGTCTTTCCCAGTGAGTCAGTACTTCTCATCAGGTAGCCAAAGTATTGGAGTTTCAGCTTTAGCATCAGTCCTTCCATTTAATATTCAGGACTGATTTCCTTTTGGATTGACTGGTTGGATCTCCTTGCAGTCCAAGGGACTCTCAAGAGTCTTCTCCAATATACAGTTCAAAAGCATCAATTCATTGGTGCTCAGCTTTCTTTTTGGTCCAACTCTCACATCCATACATAACTACTGGAAAAACCATAGCTTTGACGAGACAGACCTTTGTCAACAACACAAGGTCTCTGATTTTTAATATTCTGTCTAGGTTGGTCATAACTTCTCTTCCAAGGAGCAAGCACCTTTTAATTTCATGGCTGTAGTCACTGTCTGCAGTGATTTTGGAGCCCAAGAAAATAAAGACTGTCACTGTTTCCATTGTTTCTCCATCTATTTTCCCTGAAGTGATGGGACTGGATGCCATGATCTTCATTTTTTGAATATTGAGTTTTAAGCCAGCTTTTTTACTCTTCTCCTTCATTTTCATTGAGAGGTTTTTCAGTTCCTCTTCACTTTCTGCCATAGGGTGGTGTTGTCTACGTTTCTGAGGTTATTGATATTTCTCCTGGCAATCTTGATTCCAGCTTGTGCTTCATCCAGCCAGGCATTTTGCATGATGTACTCTACATATAAGTTAAATAAGCAGAGTGACAATATACAGCCTTGACATACTCCTTTCCCTATTTGAACCAGTCTGTTTTTCCATGTCTGGTTCTAACTGTTGTTTCTTGACCTGCATGTAGGTTCCTCAGGAGGTGGGTAAGGTGGTCTGGTATTCCCATCTCTTTAAGAATTTTCCACAGTTTGTTGTGATCTACCCAGTCAAAGGCTTTGGCATAATCAATAAAGCAGAAGTAGATGCTTTTCTAGAATTCTCTTGCTGTTTCTATGATCCAACTGGTGAGCTGCCGTCTATGGGGTTGCACAGAGTTGGACACAACTGAAGCAACTTAGCAGCAGCAGCAGTACATAGTAAAAGACTTTGGCATAGTCAATAAAGCAGATGTCTTTCTGGAACTCTCTTGCTTTTTGTATGATCCAACAGATGTTGGCAATTTGGTCTCTGGTTCCTCTGCCTTTTCTAAATGCAGCCTGAACATCTGGAAGTTCACAGTTCACATACTGTTGAAGCCTGGCTTGGAGAATTTTGAGCATTACTTTGCTAGCATGTGAGATGAGTGCAATTGTGTGATAGTTTGAACGTTCTTTGGCCTTGCCCTTCTTTGGAATTGGAATGAAAAAAATTGGAAATGAAAAAAGTCCAATGAAAAATTGGACTTTTCCAGTCCTGTGGCCACTGCTGGTTTTTCCAAAATTGCTGGTATATTGAATGCAGCACTTTCATAGTATCATCTTTTAGGATTAGAAATAGCTCAACTGGAATTCTGTCACCTCCACTAGCTTTGTTTGTAGTGATGATTCCTAAGGCCCACTTGACTTCTCATTCCAGGATGTCTGGCTCTGGGAGTGATCACACCATCGTGGTTATCTGGGTCATGAAGATCTTTTCTGTACAGTTCTTCTGTGTGTTCTTGTCATCTCTTCTTAATATCTTCTGCTTCTGATAGGTCTATACCATTTCTGTCCTTTATTGTGTCTGTCTTTGCATGAAATGTTCCCTTGGTATCTCTAATTTTCTTGAAGAGATCTCTAGTCTTTCCCTTTCTGTTTTTTCCCTCTATTTCTTTGCAAGCATTGGACCTGAAATTAGACAGAAATGTGTCAGAAATCAAAGGTGATGAATGACTTAATGAAGTTTGTCCTAGGGCCTGTAGAGAGGGAATGGATTCCCATTGACACGGGGAACAGCTGGAAGAACTTCCTGTCAGGAGCTTGGAGAAGAAGTTTTCAAGTGAAATTGTGATGTCATTTCTCCAGAGATCTTTTACATACAGATTAAGTGACACATGTCTGAGAGGGGTAGACAGGTTCTCTCCTGAAGTGACAGGGGAGGATATCCAGGCTGTATCCTGTTGTAATGACAGGCTCAGAGTTCCTCTTTCTTTCTTCTTCCCTCATCCCATTTAGTGTTTCTGTGAGTACAAGGAATGAGGACTTGTCTTTCTCTACCAGAATTCTCTCTCTCAGGCTATGTCCATAGACAGAGTATGTACACTTATGTAAATACATCCTTCCTCTCCTATGCACAACCCAGTCAGTCACTTTTAACTTTGGTGAATTATTCTTTCTGGAATAGGTCATTCTCAAATAGAGTAGGATTGTTTGGGGCATCCCAGACTGAGGAAAGGCCCTTATATGGGGAAGGAAATTTCACTCCTTTCCTTTCACAATTCTGCTTAAGTCCAGAGGGGAAGAAACTGAATCTCTCTCCCAGTCTCCACATACACACTATATCCTCCCCAAGACAGTGCTGCTAACTCAATTGGTGGAACAAAGAATATCCACTGGGTCAGCTACTAATGAGTGAGTTATGGTCCTCCTCTTTCTGCCTCCTTATGCTACTCTCAGAGTACTTTGCTCTTTTCAGGCAAACTGGCTATCCCTGGTCACACAGATTGTGTAATTAATACGTTCAGGGTCTGCTCTGCAGACCTTGCCATATCTATTGAAGGAGGAAGTAGACTCAGCCACATTTTCTGGCATCATTTACCAGATTTGTCCCAAATTTAAGGAGAGAAAGGGAATGAAAGGTGAGGAGGAGATGACTTGGGAATACTCCCCTATACTCCACCCACAGCTTTGCCCTTAGTTCTTTCCTAAAGAAATCTTCAATGAGTGTGCCCCTGGGGCCCTGACTGATACATTAACGCTTGTATAAAACTCAGCATTAGAAGAAGACTAAATTTTGTACTTTATATTACTGATTACTTTTAGAAGGAGATCTACCTTGAAATTTGACTCTTCTTGCATTAGTAGCTCCAGAATTCTTCACCTTTCTCCCCAGGCATCTCCCCTGGATTTTGCATGGTGAATACATTAGTTCCTTGAATGGGAATGTTGGTGTTTTAGAGAAGCCATTTTTCAGTCTCCCCCTCTTGACTTTGGAACTACTTGGGAAGTAGATACAGCGGGCAGAGAACAAGCAAGACTCCAACTGTATGGCCTATTGAGAATGGGCTTCCTCCTTTCCACCTAAAACTAGACTTATGTGCCCACCAGTATGTAAGGAGGTGAGCATGATCAAGTGAGTCTACCTTTCCCAGGACCTCAGGTGGTGCAGAGAACACTCGTTCTCTGTGGGCAGGTCCCAGACAATAAACCCATCAGGGGCCTAGCCTTGCAAGTTCTATTCTGACTTCCAGCTCGTGAGTCAAAGCATTCCTTCCTCCTTGGCAAGGGATGGAGAGGGACCTAGCAGGGAGGGAAGCTGTTGTCTCAAATATTTTGGGAAGGGAGATGTTTCTATTTTACAGAAAAGGGAAAGATTTACAAAGAAGATTTCTTCTATATAGAAACAATCTTCTAGAATCAAAACCTTTATCTAGGTTGACTGTAGATGGGCAGCTGTGACTTTTCTGGCATTTTAAAATGAAAGCTTTCTCCTCAGGCCAGCCCCCACATGGTGGGGAGAGAAGGAAGATATGTCCTGTCCTGGGTTGCTGTCGCATTTCTATTCTTCGTACGTTTCATGGATAAATTTAGTAATGTCAGCTCTCACTAAGAATAAGTGAATGAATGAAGTCTCCTTTAATTCAACAAACTTTATTGAGGCAAACTTTATTAAGCAACTTATTCAAGGCAACATAATAAATAACACAGCTAGGATTTGAGCTCGAACAGTTTGACTAATGGCGTGAGCTGCTGATTGATACAAATTTACTATAATAGAGGTAAGCAGAGGTGATGCTGATATACAGAAGAAGAATTCCCAACCAAGGTCATGGAAGTTCAAGAGATTCTTTAAGGAGCTCAGAGGTCATAATCTATTTCTACAATCTTTGGAGTCAGCAAGAGAATGTTGCCACAGAGAGCAGAGCTTCCCATTCATCTCAATGCAAGGTTCTGGGAAGTTGGAGTCTTCTCTGCGTGGCCTTGTCTCCACTCCCTTCACTTCTGTAGATGGGCCCAGGGACAGAACCAGAGGAACCAAGCTCCTCTTCCTTCCAAACATTCCCAGAGGTTAAGTCAGTGTGCCTCAGTTAGGAGTCTAGAAAGGGGTTCTCTTTTTGTCAATCTTTGTCACAAAGAATGGTTTCATAAGTAATTCCAGCTGCTCCCTGCCTAACGACAAACTTGTGAGCATCTCCCTACTGTAGTCAAGTATGGGCTTTGTCTGATTAGGTCAGCTCATAGCCTTGTAAGATTCCAGGCATGCAGAGCACTCTAAAGAGTCTCCCATTGTTCCAAGATGCTTTGGAAATGGGTTGGGAATCCTCTGAGGAATTTCATTCAAATTCCTCCATGGATTGTGGAGTAAATGCTCTCAGTGCTGACACCCACAAAGCAACAGATGCAGGGCATTTGTGTAAGGTCTCCGTTGGCTCCCAGCTCAGCTTCCTGGAATCCCTGTGGGGCAAGGCTATTGCTTATCTCCAGGACACACTTTCTGTTCTCATGCTTTTCCTTAACACTGAGGTGAAAACAGTAAGATTCAAAGTCTAGGAGTGTAGAACTTGAGCTCTCTTGTCTCTACTTGCAGTGACTGTAGGAGCTTGTAAAACACCCCATAGGATTGGTGGAAAGGTCAGTTCAGTTCAGTCGCTCAGTCATGTCCGACTCTTTGTGACCTCATGGACTGCAGTATGCCAGGTGTCCCTATCCATCACCAACTCCTGGAGCTTGCTCAAGCTCATGTCCATCAAGTCCATGATGCCATCTAACCATCTCATCCTCTGTCGTTCCCTTCTCCTCCCGCCTTCAGTCTTTCCCAGCATCAGGGTCTTTTCCAGTGAGTCAGTTCTTCACATCAGACGGCCAAAGTATTGGAGCTTCAGCTTCAGCATAAGTCCTTCCAATGAATATTCAGGACTGATTTCCTTTAGGATTGACTGGTTTGATCTTCTTACAGTCCAAGGGACTGTTGAGAGTCTTCTCCAGCACCACAGTTCAAAAGCATCAATGAGCCACCTTTGGGCTCCTTGCTGTGGGCCATGGCAACATGCAGCAGTCTTTGGAGTCAGTGCGCAGGGGCTGGGAAAGACCCGGCTGGTGGGTCTCTGGCATCCCAGCAGCATTGGAACACCGAGTGGAGGGTCACAGAGGACCTTGGGTCATCCAGAGGACCCAAGACACGGTGGCTAGTAATCAACTCTTTCAACAGTCCTTCTTCATAAATGTGTACTCCTGCTAGGGCAATGAGCATGACAGCTCCTCTTGAAGTTGATCTGGCAGTTGTTACCATTAGCCCCACCATAGAGCTGCAGAGCAGATGACCCTACAAACTGCAGAACAGTTATACCAAAGAAATTCTCACACTGTTAAAAAGTTCTAAGACGTCACACAGAGTCCCCATCCTGGGGATCTGGCAAAGGGACTGAGAACCCCCAGGGAATTTGACTTTGGAAGCTAGTGGGATTTGATTAAAGAACTTAAATAGGACTGGGGAAATAGACTCTTGGAGGGCACAAACAAAACCTTGTGCACACCAGGAGCCAGGAGAAAGGAACAGTGTCCCCACAAGAGACTGAGCCAGACTTTCCTGTGAGTGTCCAGGAGTCTCCAGAGGAGGCGTGAGTCAACAGTGGCTTGCTGCAGGGTCACGGGCACTGACTGCAACAGTGCATGCACAAGTCCTTTTGGAGGATCATCTGCATTACCCCTGTACAACAGGGAGGGGACACAGCCCCACCCACCAACAGAAAATGGGATTGAAGATTCCCTGAACATGGCCCCACCCATCAGAGCAAGACCCAGTTTCCCCCACAGTCAGTCTCTCCCATCAGGAAGCTCCCATAAGCCTCTTATCCTTATCCATTAGAGGGCAGACAGAATGAAAACCATAATCACCGAAAACTAACCAATCTAATCACATGGACCACAGCCTTGTCTAACTCAGTGAAACTATGAGCCATGCCATGCAGGGCCACCCAAGGCAGACAGGTCATGGTAGAGAGATCTGACAAAATGTGGTCCACTGGAGAAGGGAATGGCAAACCACTTTAGTATTCTTGCCTTGAGAACCCCATGAACAGTATGAAAAGGCAAAAACATATGACATTGAAAGATGAACTCCAACCAGGTCAGTAGGTGCCCAATATGCTACTGGAGAAGAGTGGAGAAATAGCTCCAAAAAGAAAGAAGATATGGAAAAGTCAGTCAGTGAGCTAAGGCAGGCCTTCCTTGGTATACTATTGGCTCCCAATAAGCAATGGGTACTAGTATCACAGCATCATCTTTCAGGATTTGAAATAGCTCAACTGGAATTCCATCACCTCCACTAGCTTTGTTTGTAGTGATGCTTTCTAAGGCCCACTTGACTTCACATTCCAGAATGTCTGGCTCTAGGTGAGTGATCATACCATCATGATTATCTGGGTCATGAAGATCTTTTTTGTACAGTTCTTCTGTGTATTCTTGCCATCTCTTCTTAATATCTTTTGCTTCTGTTAGGTCCATACCATTTCTGTCCTTTATTGAGCCCATCTTTGGGTGAAATATTCCCTTGGTATCTCTAATTTTCTTGAAGAGATCTCTATCCTTTCCTATTCTATTGTTTTCCACTATTTCTTTGCGCTGATCACTGAAGAAGGCTTTCTTATCTCTTCTTGCTATTCTTTGGAACTCTGCATTCAGATGCTTATATCTTTCCTTTTCTCCTTTGCTTTTCGCCTCTCTAATTTTCACAGCTATTTGTAAGGCCTCCTGAAACAGCCATTTTGCTTTTTTGCATTTCTTTTCCATGGGGATGGTCTTGATCCTTGTCTCCTGTACAGTGTCACAAACCTCATTCCATAGTTCATCAGGCACGCTATGTATCAGATCTAGGCCCTTAAATCTATTTCTCACTTCCACTGTATAATCATAAGGGATTTGATTTAGGTCATACCTGAATTGTCTAGCGGTTTTCCCTAGTTTTCTTTCAGTAAATTTGGAAAACTCAGCAGTGGTCACAGGACTGGAAAAGATCAGTTTTCATTCCAATCCCAAAGAAAGGCAATGCAAAAGAATGCTCAAACTACCGCACAATGGCACTCATCTCACATGCTAGTAAAGTAATGCTCAAAATTCTCCAAGCCAGGCTTCAGCAATACGTGAACTGTGAACTTCCTGATGTTCAAGCTGGTTTTAGAAAAGGCAGAGGAACCAGAGATCAAATTGCCAACATTCGCTGGATCATGGAAAAAGCAAGAGAGTTTCGGATAAACTGTGGAAAATTCTGAAAGAGATAGGAATACCAGACCACCTGACCTGCCTCTTGAGAAATCTGTATGCAGGCCAGGAAGCAACAGTTAGAACTGGACATGGAACAACAACAGACTGGTTCCAAATAGGAAAAGGAGTACGTCAAGGCTGTATATTGTCACCCTGCTTATTTAACTTATATGCAGAGTACATCATGAGAAACGCTGGGCTGGAAGAAACACAAGCTGGAATCAAAATTGCCAGGAGAAATATCAATACCCTCAGATATACAGATGACACCACCCTTATGGCAGAAAGTGAAGAGGAACTAAAAAGCCTCTTGATGAAAGTGAAAGAGGAGAGTGAAAAAGTTGGCTTAAAGCTCAACATTCAGAAAACGAAGATCATGGCATCTGGTCCCATCACTTCATGGGAAATAGATGGAGAAACAGTGGAAACAGTGTCAGACTTTATTTTGGGGGGCTCCATAATCACTGCAGATGGTGACTGCAGCCATGAAATTAAAAGACGCTTATTCCTTGGAAGGAAAGTTATGACCAACCTAGATAGCATATTCAAAAGCAGAGACATTACTTTGCTGACTAAGGTCCATGTAGTCCAGGCTATGGTTTTTCCAGTGGTCATGTATGGATGTGAGTGTTGGAATGTGAAGAAGGCTGAGCACCAAAAAATGGATGCTTTTGAACTGTGGTGTCAGAGAAGACTCTTGAGAGTCCCTTGGACTGCAAGGAGATCCAACCAGTCCATTCTGAAGGAAATCAGCCCTGGGATTTCTTTGGAAGGAATGATGCTAAAGCTGAAACTCCAGTACTTTGGCCACCTCATGCAAAGAGTTGACTCATTGGAAAAGACCCTGATGCTGGGAGGGATTGCGGGCAGGAGGAGAAGGGGACGACCGAGGATGAGATGGCTGGATGGCATCACCGACTCGATGGACGTGAGTCTGAGTGAACTCCGGGAGATGGTGATGGACAGGGAGGCCTGGCGTGCTGTGATTCATGGAGTCGCAAAGAGTTGGACACGACTGAGCAACTGAACTGAACTCAACTACTATCACTCTTGCTGTTAATGGCTATTAATAAGAGAATGTGTATAAATACCCTGGATTGATGAGACAGCCTTATTTTATGGAATTCTCTGAAGTATGCCTTTCTCACTCTCATTCCTTCATGGCTGTAGAACATGCTTGTATGTTTTATGGGTATTTTTGGAGTTAGCTCTACTAAGTCATTTGGTGTGGCTGCTATTTCTAGGTATATTCAAAAGCTAAAGAAGATTCCTCTCTGCTTTGTAAAGCAATTTAGCTGGTACTGATCTGACCCCTTGAGGTCTAGTTTTCTAGGATTGCATAAACCTATCTCTGTTCATTTTATTCATGCCTAGCATGATTTTATACACCTGTCTTTGGTTCATTTCTACAAGGAAGAATTGCTTAACAAGCATTCACACATTTCTATTGTCTTTGGTGTCCCATGAGAAACAGAAAGACTCTACAAGTTGGATTACTTCTATTCTCAGTTAGAATGCCTACCTCCCAAAGAACAGTGTAACCTAATAGCCAGATGTGTGCTTCACTATCCAGGTTTTCTCAAATACTAGCAGTATGAAGTCTCCAAACACAGGCCATTATCTGTGAATGGGAATGATAATAATAATTGATACTTTGTAGGGTTTTATAGGATTTAAATGAAGCAATTACAGTAAAGAGCTTGGTGCAACACCTAAGTCATAGTAATCCTCAATAAATGGAATATTAGTATTAGGCTTAACACTTGGAATTCAGATGAGAATTGGGATGACTATTAATATTAGTACTCCATGTCTTTGCATGTGCTGTACCTCTGTCTGATTGGCCCTTCCCCTTTCTTCTTTGTAGATACCAAATCATTCTTCAAAATCCAGTTCAAATACCATCTCTTCTAGGATACGGCCCCTGGTCTACCAAGTAGAACTTATCCATCCCCCTAGTATCTTTTAATCTCTCTCCATTGTCATCCTGATCCATCTAAGTGGCCTTCATGTATTAAAGTCGCCGTCTCTCCTGCTAGACTGCTTCCCAAGAAGTGGTCACCAGTTCCGGATCATGGGTGCACCACCTGTCAGGTTTGCAGAACTCGACAGAGCTGACCATTCTTAAATGCTCCATAATTTGAAAAGAGGTTCAGAGACTGTTTAAGAGACCAGCAGATCCAGAAGTGCCCAGGGATCTGATGACAAAAGAAATTTGAGATGTGACCCTCCAATCCAGCTGCACTGTGTGACTTCTAGCCAGTGTTTCCTTTCACTGGAGGCGGGCCCAAGTGTACTCAGTTCAGGGCACATTGAGGAAGTTTCTGAAAATTGCACCATGTCTTTGCCTGCCCAGAAAGACGGGACCTACTGAGTGACTCTGGCTTGTCTTGCTGTCAGATGCAGTGAAGACATTGCCACGTGTGACGGGGAGTGTGGAAAGGAGACGTGGCCCTTTCAGGTTGTTGGCACTGCTTAACTCATTCACTTCCTAGATGGGAGAGTTGAGTGCTTCACGGCAGTCCTGCTTCTGTCCCCACCCTTTTATTCATGAAGGGCTTTTTTCTTCTTGGTATTTACTGCTGTGAGTCACTTCTCTGTGCACCAGATGGAAGTTGTTGCCGAAGCTTCTGGCTTCTGTGAAGAATCGTGGTTTAGGATGGAGGATCACACTGAGAATGGGGCAGGGGAAGGAAGCTGGGCTGGGGATGTGTCGATTTGTTTTCAGATGGAATTAAGCTCCTAGACTCTGGTCCCACAAGGTTTCATCAGTTCTCTAGAGATACTTCTCATGTGTTTTCCCTCTTGCTTTTGAGCCCATCTGCAGGTTTGCAGGAGAAATTTAATCTGTATGGGCTCATTCATTAAACTCATTAAGCTGTTGTTTAATGAGAACGATTTTGTAACTGTGAATCCTTTAAAGTTTACTCCTGGCAGCTATGATTTCCTGTTTGTGAACCTGGGCACTTGGGTCTGAGATAGTTCTTCAGGCCTCTTGTTCTAAACTGTGACTTCACTTCATATCAGAAAGGGTCAGAGAGCCCGTGTCTCATGATCATAATGCAGCATTGGCACCATATCTGTCCTCCTAGGTCAGGATGACCACATCCATCTAGGCCCGGAAGCTTTTAGAACCCCCAAAGCCTTGATCTTTTAGACTTAGTACATGCCTTCCCTTGTAGCTGTCAGTAAAGAATCTGCCTGCAGTGCAGGAGACCTGGGTTCGATCCCTGGATTGGGAAGACCCCTGGAGAAGGAAATGGCAACCCACTCCAGTATCCTTGCCTGGAAAATCTCATGGACAGAGGAGCCTGGTGGGCTGCAGTCCTTGGGGTCGCAGAGTCGGGCATGACTGAGCGACTAACACTTACTTACTTACAGTTTATGTCACTTCCGTGAAACTTGTTCTAATAGCTGGATTGGACATATCTTCCTCAATTTGATTCTCTTTCTCTCTTCTATCACTGTTTATTTCTTTTTTGTATTACAGATATACCTGATGTCCTTTACTTGATGATGACTAACTTGTAGATAGTGCTTAAGAGCCTAGGTTTTGGAATCAGGGACACCAGGGCTGTCTTGAGTTGATGGGCATTCCACCTTGGAAAACTCAAAATCTCTGTGCCTTGATTTCCTGTCTTCATTTAAAACTTCTTTTAAAACTGAATGTTGTGAAACAGAACATATATAAATCATAAATATACAGTTTAATGAATTCCTATAAAGTGGATGCCCCCAGGTCATACCGATCAGTGCACAATAAAGTCTTTAGAAGCCCTCTCTGTGGCCTTTTGTCATCACACTTTGTTTCTCTTCCCTAAATATAACTACAGTCATTGGGTGATGTAGTGATTAATCATATGATGAATTATATGATGATAACTTGGGCCTGGCGTGCTGCAGTTCATGAGGGTCACAAAGAGTCGGACACGACTGAGCGACTGAACTGAACTGAACTTTTTTACATTTCTTTAGATTTACCATGTGAATATTGTGGCTTGAATGTTAAAATGGAAATCTGTAGTCTGTATTATTTTGTGCATGGTTTCTCTTCCTCACTATGACATTTGTGTGACTCAGTCACCTTGTTGTATGTAGCTGTAATTCACTCATGTTTTTTGTTGCCTAGTATTCCAATATACTAGTTTAAATAGCCATTCTACTTGCGATGGACATTTGGGATATTCCCAGTTTGGGGCCATGACTGTACTGCGGCTACAAACTTTTTTATCCATGTCTTGTGGAGCGTATGTGTATGAGTTTCAGAATTGCTGGGTCACAGGCATGCAATATCTTTAAATTTTGCAGAAGTGTTCCCAAGGTGTGTCACTTCACACTTTCCATCTTTACAAACACTTGATATTGTCCATCTTTTTAGTTTTAGCTATTTGGATAGGTAAGTTGTAATATTTCACCTTGGTTTTAATTTGCCTTTTTTTGATGATAGATAGGTTATATACCTTTCCTTATGTTTATGGATTATTTGAATTTTCTCTTTTGCAAAGGACTTGTTACAGTCTCCTCTATTTTCCTTTTCTTTCTTTGCCAGTTTTTCCGCTGGATTGCCTGTCTTATATTTATCCATTTGTTAGAATTCTTTATATGACCTGGATATGAGTCCTTTGTGAGTTAAGTGTTTTGCTAATATGTGTTCACACTCTGTGTGAAAATACCTTTTTACTTGCTTAATGGTACATTTTGAGGAAATAAAGTTCTTAATATTAATGTGGTCAAAGTTATCATCCTAGTGTTTATTATGTCACATTTAAGAATTTCTGTCTCAAACCATTCATAAAGATAATCTCCTTTATTATAATCTAAAATGTTATTGTTCACTTTTCATATTTAGTCTATAATCCACCTAGAATTTTTTTTTGTTAATTTTTTGATTGAGTAAAATCTAGTTTTCCCATATGCATATCAAATTATCTCAGCAATATTTATTGAAAAGACCATCTTTCCCCTACTGCTCTGAAATTTTTAGCATAAATCAAATTCCCATTTATTGCATAGATCTGCTCTTATTATGAGTCATCAGTCTATTTGTCTAACTTGATACAACTAGACATTACCTTAATTATGGTAACTTTATAATAAATCTTAATATCCAATAGAGCAAGTCTTTCCACCTTGTTTTCCTTCTTTAAGTTGTCTTTGCTATTTTTGTACATTTGCATTTCTATTTATATTTTTAAATCATATTGAAAAATTCACCAGAAAAGGTTTTGGGATTTACTTTAAAAGGAAAAAATCAAGCTGGAGAATTGAATACTTATGCGATAATGAGTGTTCCAATTAACAATCAATGTATCTCCATTTATTGGTACTTAAAATCTCTTTTTCATTATATTTTGAGTATTCTATGAAAAGGTCTTAGAGATTTTGTTAGATTCATTCTTAGGAATTTGAGTTTTGGGATCTAATATAAAATAGATAAAATTTATTTTTCAACTGCCACTTGCATTTGGAAATGCAATTTCTTTTATATATCGGTCTTGTTAATTTTAGTTTGCTTAGTCATTTCATTTAGATTGTTTCCTGTATATCCTTGGAAGAAAAGTTATGACCAACCTAGATAGCATATTAAAAAGCAGAGATATTACTTTGCCAACACAGGTCCATCTAGTCAAGGCTATGGTTTTTCCAGTAGTCATGTATGGATGTGAGACTTGGACTGTGAAGAAGGCTGAGCACCGAAGAATTGATGCTTTTGAACTGTGGTGTTGAAGAAGACTCTTGAGAGTCCCTTGGACTGCAAGGAGATCCAACCGGTCCATTCTGAAGGAGATCAGCTCTGGTATTTCTTTGGAAGGAATGATGCTAAGGCTGAAACTCCAGTACTTTGTCCACCACATGTGAAGAGTTGACTCATTGGAAAAGACTCTGATGCTGGGAGGGATTGGGGGCAGGAGGAGAAGGGGACGACCGAGGATGAGATGGCTGGATGGCATCATGGACTCGATGGACGTGAGTCTGAGTGAACTCCGGGAGTTGGTGATGGACAGGGAGGCCTGGCGTGCTGCGATTCATGGGGTTGCAAAGAGTCAGACGTGACTGAGTGACTGAACTGAACTGAAGTTACTGACCATTTTAATTTTTCTTTGTTTATTCGCAGACCTCATTTTTCTTCTGTCTGAAGAACGTCCTCTATTATTTTCTTTAGTGCAGGTCCGCTGGCAGCAAAGTCTATCAGTTTTTTCTTGGTCTGAAAATGACTGTATTTAATTTTAAAAAAATTTTTTTTCCAGTTTGTTTGTTTGAATCAGGATCCCAATAAAGTCAATACATGGTAATTACTTAATAAGATTTTAAATTACTGAAACCTAAAGTTACACTCAGCAGTGGCCACAGGACTGGAAAAGGTCAGTTTTCATTCCAATCCCAAAGAAAAGCAATGCCAAAGAATGTTCAAACTACCACATAATTGCACTCATCTCACATGCTAGCAAAGTAAAGCTCAAAATTCTCCAAGCCAGGCTTCAATAGTACATGAACCACGAAATTCCAGATGTTCAAGCTGGATTTAAAAAAGGCAGAGGAACCAGAGATCAAATTGCCAACATCCATTGGATCATAGAAAAAAAAACAAGACAGTTCCAGAAAAACATCTGCTTTATTGACTACGCCAAAGTCTTTGACTGTGTAGATCACAACAAACTGTGGAAAATTCTTATAGATATGGGAATACTAGACCACCTTACCTGCCTCCTGACAAATCTGTATGCAGGTCAGGAAGCAACAACTAGAACCGAACATGGAACAACGGACTGGTTCCAAATAGGAAAAGGAGTACATCAAGGCTGTATATTGTCACCCTGTTTATTTAACTTATATGCAGAGTACATCATGCAAAATGCCTGGCTGGATGAAGCACAAGCTGGAATCAAGATTGCTGGGAGAAATATCAATAACCTCAGATATGCAGATGATACCACCCTTGTGGCAGAAAGTGAAGAGGAACTGAAGAGCCTCTTGATGAAAGTGAAAGAGGAGAGTGAAAAAACTGGCTTAAAACTCAGCATTCAGAAAACTAAGATCATGGCATCAGTCCTGTCACTTCATGGCAGATAGATGGGGAAACAATGGAAACAGTGAAAGACTTTAAGAGCTCCAAAATCACTACAGATGTTGACTTCTGCCATGAAATTAAATGACTATTGCTCCTTGGAAGAAAAGCTATGACCAAACTAGACAGCATATTAAAAAGCAGAGACGTTACTTTGCCAACAAAGGTCTGTCTAGTCAAAGCTATGGTTTTTCCAGTAGTAGTGTATGGATGTGAGGGTTGGACCATAAAGAAAGCTAAGTGCTAAAGAATTGATGGTTTTGAACTGTAGTGTTGGAGAAGACTCATGAAAGTCCCTTGGACTGCAAGGATATCCAACCAGATCCACCTGATTTCCAATCCTAAAGGAAATTAGTCCTGAATATTCATTAGAAGGACTGATGCTGAAACTGAAGCTCCAGTACTTTGGCCATCTTATGTGAAGAACTGACTGATTGGAAAAGACCCTGATGCTGGGAAGGATTGATGGCAGGAAGAGAAGGGGATGACACAGGATGAGATTGTTGAATGGGATCACCAACATGATGGACATGAATTTGAGCAAGCTCCAGGAGTTAGCCTGGTGTACTGCAGTCCATGGGGTTGCAAAAAATCGGACAGGTCTGAGAGACTGAACTGAACCTATAGTTACAGGTGCTATGGAGAATCTCTAGTTCTGTCCATCTTGTCTTTTTCTTACAACTTACATTTTGAAAGTGGCATCATTTTTCTGATAGAGTTTCCCCATAAATGTAGTTTTACTGATAGCATCTGTGAAGTTTCACTTAACACATTCCTCCTTCCTTATATTTTTCATGAATTGGTAGTTAAGTGACTTATTTTCTATTGAACTGCAGATTCAGTTATTTGGTATGGAGCCCTTTCATCAAGAGGCACAAAATAACTATTTGCTCTTTTTTTTATCCTGATGACAGAAGTTATTGATCGATTCTAATTGTATTGTCAATAACATATACTACCTCAGACAACTTATTTTGGTTGTCTGAAGCCTCTCATCTAGTACTTTCTGTGAAAAGTACTAAAGAGGATAATATTCCTACATGTTTATGGTTTGAGCTTTTATCTTTGAAGGGTGGTTTGATTAGATAAATAATCAACTCATAGTACCCGCCATGGGAATTTTAAATATATTACAGAATTGTCTTCTGACATAAAGTATAGCTCTTGCAAAGTCAAATTATATATATATATATATATATATATATATAT